>NC_040020.1:7695373-7726283 GCF_000972845.2 Larimichthys crocea
GCTCTCTACTCTTATACTTCTCTCTCATCTCCTCCTATCATCTCTCCTTTCCTCTCTGTCCCATTACTTCCCTCCCTCCCTCATATTCCCCTCTTTCCTCATCTCTCCTCCGCTTCCATCCTTTTCGTCTCTCTCTTCTTACTCTGGCATATGGGATCAAACGGACATGCGGCTCTTCTCTTCTTCCTGGGTAGTCGCATAACGCCTGTTGGTGGCAGCCATAGGCACCAACATCAGTTTGTACGGGTTACCCACCACCAAAACCCCTACCACCGTGCCGGAGCTCACGCCAAGAGGACCGACGGAGCGGAACGGAAGCTAACAGATGAGCTAAAAGGACGAAAAACAGCAGCGAAAGACGAGCGAAAGAACGGAAAAGAGGGAGCTAACAGCACTACAAAACTGAGAGCAACATGAGCGAACAGCAGCTAACAAACAACTGAGCAAAAGCAAGCTAACAGACTGGAGCAACATGAGCTAAAAGACGAACAGACGGAGCTAACATGAGCTAACAGCAGCTAACAGAACGAGCTAACAGACGGAGCGAAAACAAGGGCTCAGTTCGTCAGCTTGGCAGTGAGCTCAGAGCGACGGGTACCCGTCGCTCTGAGCTCACTGCCAAGCTGACGAACTGAGTGTTTGTACCAACAGGCGTTATGGACTACCAGATAGAAGAAGAAGAGGAGGTAACCAGGCTCAGCAGCTTCTATGGACATGATGGCAGAGGAGAAGAGAGTGAAGAGGACGCTGACGGAGGAAGCTAAGAAGAGAAAAGGAGAGAGTGAGCGAGCAAGAAGCCGCCGGACAAGAGTAAATGTGGGACTGACTTTTAGTGGTTGGTGAGAGCTTGGTGAAATAAAAGGCTGAAAGACAGACGCCGAGCTGGGCTGACTGCTGCTGGACTAGGCAGTGAGATCAGCTGCTGCTGGGTCTAATGTAATCAGAGTAAATACTCGAGTACAGCTGGACATAGTTACACAGTGGGATTACTCTCTGATTTCGTCGCCTTTGACAGAGAAAATGTGAATAATTAGAAACATTTCTTCTTTGTTCTTCAGGTGTTTTTCCATCATTTGTTTTGTTGTAAACAAAGTAAATTTCTCACTAACTGAACAAACTGCGTTCTAATTGAAATGATCTGAGTCTAATAACTCAGCATCTCCTGCGGTGAGCGCAGCTTCCTGGCAATACGCTGGCTGGCCGACTGATGGAGGAGTTATGGAGCTACTTTGATCTTCCTGCCAGGCCGTGTTTCACTCGAAACGCACTCACGCATGGAGACACATGTGCTGTGTGTGTGTGTGTGTGTGTGTGTGTGTGTGTGTGTGTGTGTGTGTGTGTGCATGCATCACACAGGCGGACACACCCTGACAAATGGATGGAGGCGAACACATCACCAGAAAACACACAAACGATATCAGGCCTGATTTTTTATGGTGGAAAAGTGAGCTGAAGCCAGCTGGTATTTATCGGCTGATGATCGGCCGGGGATGTGGAACATGAAACATCACAGAGTCGCTGTTCGGCCTGGAAACTTCTCAGATAAGCTGGGATCAAATGTGGCGTTTGTGGCTGCCGCTGGACTTTAGTTTGGATCATGAGCTGTGCATGAGCTCCCTGATAGGAGGCGCCTCTGATCGAAGGAGTCTATCAGCAGCTCCCAAACAATAAGGAGCGATTTATGGGATGATAAAACAAAGCGGCTCAGACGAGCTTCCGTAATGTCGTCTTTATCTGACGTTTGTACGACTTGAAGTGGCAATAAAAAGACACACTTCAAACAAAGTGGGAATAGATTTTTATGGCAGGTTCGTTTGCAGCGGACACAAAGATGCTAAAGAAGTTTAAATGAGCAAATTTCCGATCGCGACAACTCTTCTCGTGTTTCTCGCGTGCGTCAGACAAACAGAGAGCGGTGGGAAATGAGAGGACGTGAATAATTTGGTGTTGAGGGAAACGAGGCAGGACCTCGTCTCGGGTCAGATGCTGGCCCGGTGACACTCGTGTCCTCCGTGCTGCGTTAACATCAGACGCTGAAGCAGCTTCTGAATCTGAGTCTGAGTGACATTTTAGACACGTAGAAGTTTCATACAGACGCAGACGGCGAACGAGAGTGTCGGCCTCGATAAATTTAATCAGAGAAATAAAAAGTGATTTCCTGATTGTGTCACAGCGGTTACGTTTGATTCGCTGCAGCGCCTGATCCTAAATTCAGGTGAGTCCATAAAACACAACAGGTGTGACACAGGACACAGTTCATATGTTGTGCTCAGTGTTCACCTGTGAACACACACACACACACACACACACATCAGTGTGAACATGTGAGTCACAGCAGATCCATGAATGAACGAAGTCTCATCGTCACGCTGGAGCTGTGAAGTCTGACGGTGCTCTGCAAACAGCTGCACCTCCAGCTGTCGTGGAATTACTCAGCTCCTCCAGCTGACGAGCGGAGAGGAGGAGGTGCTGATTACTGGAGGAGGAGAAGAAACCTCCTCGAAGGACGAATTAAACGAATTAACAAATCCCGTGTGAGATCCTGTGACTCCGTCTTCATCCAGCCTAAACTTGGATCGCTGCACCGCCGCAGCACATCTATCCCACGGAGGAGAAAGCACACGGCCGTGACTCCTCCAGCTGGGAGGTGTAAACACCAACCGCTCTCACTCAGATCAGAAAGAGGTGCCAGCCTCTACTGCCCACTAGTGGTTTCATGTGTGCACTGCATGAGGGAGACTGAAACATGATTCTTTTTTATTTCAAATTCATATTTCGTTCAAGTTCATAACTCACATGCTTCACAGCAGCAACTTTAAGAATCATTCTTTGAAACAAATACAAACTATATCAGGTACGAGAAGAAACGTGACCCGCTGGCACCAAAACAGAGCCGGACACATTTTTATCAATAATCCAGAAACATTTGACAAACTTGATTTAGGCGGTGACAAAGTTTGAAAACTTTGAACTAAAATAAAACCAAAGCATGAACACACTAAAAATCTTCTGCTGAAGAATTCATGACATTCAAGATTCAAAATTAAATTTTTTGTTATTTGCAGATAAAAACACTTTCCATGATTTATACAGCAACGAAACACACAACAATAGAAAAATATATAAATGAATGAATGAACAACACCAACAAATTCTGTGTATATATATATACACAGAATTTGTGTTGGTGTTGTTGGTGCATTAAGTTTATGGAAGGACAATATCAATATATAATAATATATAATATACAATATGTTCTAAAATGCAAAGAGCTGAGCAGTTTAATATAACTTAACTTTAAACTATGTATATTTTATATATTCATTTATTTATATTATATATATATTTATTTCTATATATATATATATATACTATATATATATATATATATATATATATATATATTACTCTATTATATATTGTGTGTGTGTGTGTGTTTTATATCTATATATATATATATCATATTTATTATATTCTATATATATTATATATATATATATATATATATATAATATACAAAATGTTTGGGCTTGAAATCAGGTTTTGATCTTTGGTTTCATTTACTAAAACAGTATTGAACTTATTTTTGTTAACTCTGCGAAAGTTTGAACTTTGAGAGTTTAAATAAGAGAGAATGTTGATGCCTGTCTGAGAAAAGTGTCTAAAAGTGGTTAGGGGGTTTACGGCCTTAAAATATGGATAATAATTAAAAATAAAGCTGATTACTTCTCGGATTTCGTCTATTGCTGGATATTTTTAGAACGTATCCCCCACGATAAACAACGGACCACTGTAGATATAGATACCACACACACACCCACACAACAACACATATAGTATAACCTCAAATACAAACTATACTCCAAAAATAAAAAGCTGTTTGAAGCTTCCACAGGTGAACAGACAACACACCTGTTTGATCTGTGCGGTAACCATCACATGAAACGCTTCAACAGAGCGCTGATAAGGGCTTCTCATTTAAATTTAGGTTTTGAAACAGTTTTCATATTTTGTCTAGGAGATCGTGTCTGATTGCACCATGCCGGTTCCTCAGATAACACTAAAGCGATCTCCACTTGAAAGGTTTTGTTCTAGAAAGGTGCAAATTTTTCTGCAGCACGATTAAAGACGAATGGGACAGAAACATAACATATCACTTTGACAGCACGAGTTTAAACAGCAGCTTATCTCCTGACCTTCAAACACCTCGCAGTACAAAACACGCTGTGTTATGTCTGCAAATATCTGAGATCAACATGGCAGAGAAAATGTGAAACTCATAAAAGCTGAGACGACAGTTTCCACAGACAGACGTCCAACAACACGATCGAGAAAAGCCGAAGTTCTACCAGAGCCGCAGGACTGACTAAAGCCTGGACGTAGTCTCGTGCGTCCCCGCAGACTGTCTAAAACCTGGACGTTCGTCTCTGTGACGTCCCCGCAGACTGTCTAAACCTGGACGTAGTCTCTGTGACGTCCCCGCAGACTGTCTAAAACCTGGACGTAGTCTCCGTTACGTCCCGCAGACTGTCTAAAAACCTGGACGTAGTCTCCGTGACGTCCCCCGCAGACTGTCTAAAACCTGGACGTAGTCTCCGTGAGATCCCCGCAGGACTGTCTAAAACCTGACGTAGTCTCTCGTAGTCTCCGTGACGTCCCGCAGACTGTCTAACCTGGACGTAGTCTCCGTGACGCCCGCAGACTGTCTAAAACCTGGACGTAGTCTCCGTGACGTCCCGCCGACTGTCTAAACCTGGACGTAGTCTCTGTGACGTCCCCGCAGACTGTCTAAAACCTGGATGTGTCTCCTGACGTCCCCGCAGACTGTCTAAAACCTGGACGTAGTCTCCGTGACGTCCCCGCAGACTGTCTGAAACCTGGACGTAGTCTCGTGACGTCCCGCAGACTGTCTAAACCTGACGTAGTCTCTGTGACGTCCCCGCAGACTGTCTAAAACCTGGGCGTAGTCTCTGTGACGTCCCCGCAGACTGTCTAAAACCTGGACTTATGGAGACTGACTCACTTCTGGAGCCAGCCTCAAGTGGACGTTAGAGGAACTGCACTTCCTGTGTCGGCTTCACTTTCTTTTTCTGATGGAAAGTCTTTAATTAAATCTCAGAGCAGTGAGTTCATTAGTGAAGGACTCTCTTTGTATCTTATCTCACTTCCTTTGTCGTCTCCTCCTTCTCTTGTTTCTCTCCGTCCATCTCGCCTCCTCACTCACGGCAGAAACTCCCTCGCCTCACTGTCTTTGCACAGTGCATCTGTAAGACTAGCCCACCCTGTCCTCTGTGTGTGTGTGTGTGTGTGTGTGTGTGTGTGTGTGTGTGTGTGTGAGGTCTACCCGCCCAGCTCCCTCCATCACATCTCGAGCTGGCCGGTGGCATCTGAGCTCCTCATGCAGATATAAATCCAGCCTGTGTGCCAGTCACAGTCTGACAACATGTGCTGTACATGTGGTGTAGACTTTCAGTACAAACACGATGATCTCACACTCAGACGAGGCACTTACACTCTCACACACACACAGATGTATACATGTGCACTTGCACACACATAAACACATAAAAATGCCCGGCAGATGAAGGTGCAATCTTCCCCCTGTGCTTAAATGGGAACCACGTGCTAGCTTTGGGTCGAGGCGGACTCCGTAAAGTAAGTCCTTCCACTCATTATGTGGGCTGACCCGTGCTGCCCCGAGGCTGAGGGGAACACGAGGCAGCTCTCTGCTCGCCGCCTCTTTGAACGTGGCCTCCAAAATCGGAGCGGTTAGCAATTAAATAAACAGAGGAGGAGATTTGTTCCCGCTGTCACTCGCGTTCGCCAAAAAGAACCTGCCGGGCCAAGCCTGAGTCAGTCTAAGGTACCATTAAATGGCAGGGAATCCTTCGCCCGGAGCCAAAGGAGCTGGCAGCTGAACCGCCAATACCACCAACACGTACGGCTAATGTGCTTCCCCTGGACAATCCGCCCGCAAAGGCTCTCCAGGGAAAAATTACAGCACAGTATCAACATCAGTTTGCCGTTAAATTGTACACATACCACATGAGCGAGGCAATCCGTCCCCATGCCGACCACCCCACAAAAAATAGGAACAACATGGCCCCACAGTCAAATCATAACATCCTCATCCTGAGCAGGTAAATCCAGAGACCTGACGTCTGTCCAACATCTTTAAGACTTTCGAGTGACTCCTAAGAGGACAGAAGAAACACTGCAAGAGTTTAGACAGTCTGCGGGGACGTCACAGAGACTACGTCCAGGTTTAGACAGTCTGCGGGGACGGCACGATTGCAGAACATGTGGTCACAGTACTGACCCATCATGTCCAGTAAGACGGTCTTACACAGACGGATTACTCAAAGACGTGGTAATAAGACCAAACCCTTCAAAGAACACACAGCACCATCAGCGTCAGCCTCCAAGTGTTGTGTCATCCTCTGCTTCAAAGACGGGAAAGAACCAGTGAACTCATACCTCCTGTTTTTTTCCTCCTTTATTAGCGGACGTGTTTTCCGGGATAATGCACAATTGATAGTTTGTGAAAAAGCCAGAGTCTGCCAGCATGGTGGCTGTGTGTGTCGTGGAGGATGGATGGAGCAAGTAGTGGAGAAGGGAAACAACCTCGCCCAGTCTCTACACAGATGTGTTGGTGGACACATCTGGATGTGATCCGGGTGTGCAGATGAGCCGAGCAGGACTCGACCACACCTCAGTCCTGCATCACACTGCATATCTGTGCATTACATGTGTGCATGTGGAGGCACCAAACCAAACGTGGTAAACATCCAGCAGTATGAAGTAAACTGATCTGAAGGTGCTGAAATAACTCCATCTATATATCTATGGCGCAAACACACCAATCGAGGTATATGGCTTCTGGGAACTTTCAAAGTTGGAAACTTTCCATGGGAATAAACCAGGAATTTACAAAACTGAATGTTGGCTCTTTAACAGGGAACTTAAACATAGCTGTGGAAAATATATTTTAGCATCATCTTGACTGAAACAACCAGATTTCATGCAGGTCCACTTGAATATATCTGCTCATAGCACACTGCTTACTGCAGGGCTACTGAGGCCACGCCCCCTACCTGCACAGGTGATTTCTGTACCTGCACAGGTGATTTCTGTACCTGGACCACACTTTAGAGCCCAGAGCACACAGAGACTGTTGAAGACACACATGTGACAAAACAACATGTTTAGATTTATGTCTGGATATGACAGTTTGTTTACTTTACCCACAATTTACAGTTAATTTCCATAAATTTACATTTATGTACGTTTACATTTTGGAATATTTCCAAAATTCCCTGCAGTTCCCATAGAAAGTTTTTGGTTTGTACTGTACAGATTCAGAATTAGGCTGAATTTCTGCCACAATCTGACGTCGTCTGAATCAAATCACAGATGATCGAACGGATTTCTTCACCTGCTTTGCTCTTTAAGTTGTTTCCTTCACGGCGACTGTCCAACTATCAGTCATGAACTGTAGTGAGCTTGTTTTGATGTCACTGAGGTTTCATTTCTCTCTCAGTCTTGACACTGGTGTGTCTCGTGGCCGTATTTTTCATGAAGTCATCTTCAGAAATCAAACTAAAAGCTGCCCCGTGCCTTGAAAATTAGATTCCAAAAGCATTTTGAAAATTAGACACAACAAACCTGTCGCCTGCTGTCACTGTCCAGTTTAACGTCAGCAAAACAAACTGCATCCTCAAACCTTTATTAGAGAAGTGTGTTGGCACCGACGCTGTGCAAAGCAGACAATACTTGAGTTGGACTGACTCAAAAGAGACAAATTTCTCTTTGGCCATTTCAAGCTAAAAACACCCCAAAGAAACATCAGCTCCCACAAACATGCAGAGTCAGGATCATCTGATCCATTAGCTGGGGGGTGAATAGGTCTTAATGTACTACAATATCCCTTACACAACAGTGCAGAGAAAGATCCAGAAATAAGTCACCGCGGATCGTGAAATTGGGATTTAAACTTTTGGTGCATTACTCTCAAATTCAACGGCGACAACCACGACGCAACTGTAGCTTCTGTAAATCTGCACACGGCTTGCTTTACTCTGTCACCTGCTGAGATTCAAACACAGACCTCAAGGTGCCATCGCCTGCGTCGAAGAGATGCACACGGCCAAGCTCTGCATCGACACCATGTCATGAGGTTGTTTATGGTACCAAAGCTGTTGGTGTTTATCATCCTTCTGCTGCTAAAATCAGTCCTGAGAGTCGAACCCGTATCTCCACCTTCACTGCTCTACCACTGCCACACATCAGATGTCTGAAGGATTTCTGCCACCAGCCTTTTTTAACGTGGGGGAGCCTTTCCTGCTAACAACTGTCACCAACATACATTTGTTCCAGATGGATCGAGATAAATCAAAGTTATGATCCGGAAAACAAAGCTTGCAGCTCGTAGAGCGGAAAGTATGAAGCATGGAGACCATAAGGTGGAGGCCTCCTACAGGTTAGTATCTACTGAAACTAGAAAAACTTCTTGTTCTTCAACTCAACACAAAGAAGTACTGAATGAATCTTTAATTCTATTTAATGCCTTTGTTTATACTCGATTGAGATCACAGCATTTGGCTTTCAAACTAACTGTGTTTGGGGTTACCTTAATAATCAATGTCGGGTATGACTACTTTAAATAATAAGTGATGTAAAATAAGTTACTGGCACTCAGCCATAAGGAAACATTCAGTCCAAAGGAACTCCCAAAGACTTATTTTGATTCAGATCAGTCACAGATTGCAGTGCCGTTACACGACCACCAAGAAATTCTCCCATAAAAAACAAACGGCGCATAAAAACATGACTAAAAACAGGTTACACTTGAAACTCGTGCTCTGGGTGATAAACAGAGGCATGAATCCACGGAGAGAAACTAAAGAAGGCGTGATTGATGAAATGTCTTGAGGTGTTTTTCCTCAGCGTCCCAGAATGGTAATTTCTCTGCTGCGCCTAAACTCGGATTATTCATCACTTGGCAGCGGTTGATGTGACCCCGAGTCCCTCATGTCATTGTTAGCCTCCTCTTCTCCACAACTCTATCAGTGTGACACCAACAGGCCTCAGACAGAGATGGATGCTGGGACGGATAGATAGAGGAATAAAGACACGAGCACCCATGATTGATTGTAGGCTGGTTAGGAATCTGGCCTGGTGACTTGTTTTCATTTGGCCGTCACACTGCCATGAATGTCTAAAACTTTAATCTTCAAGTATAAACATAAAACTTGAGATTACTGTTAATACGTCTATAGCTTGTAGGAAAAAGGTTGATTAAATATAGAAGATTCAATCTGATCTGATTAAGACTGCCTTTTATTACCGTCTGAAAATCCACAAGTTATTCTATCTGGCAACATCCGAGAAGAATTTAAAATACAATTTCTGTATGAGTCACAAATTGGAAACTTGAGCTACCGTTCCCAGTTACCTGCTCAGAAAATCAATGAGAACCGAACTGATGGTTTTATAATATTGATATCTGTGAATATGTCCCAGAAATCTGCGAAACACGGGCTCCGAGGTAAGACTCTCTGAGGGGAATTAAATAATAATAAAATAAAAATATGCCCTACACACCGAAATTCAAGGAAGAAGAGACGCTGTCCTCGACATGAGGAGATGAAAAAGAAGACACCATAATTTAAATGTATGTTTGTGTCAAAGATTACTTTTCTGAAGCTGTTTGATAGATATATAGAACTCTATAACTGTACTTGGAAGACTTCTTGTGTCCTTTACATGCCACGTATTCGTATACTTCTTGGGTTTTGAACAAAATAAGAGATTGTAAAACACTGTTGCTACAAGCCATCCCCAAACAGAGCGGTGTCCATATTCCCGGGGGTGTTGGATTCAGGGCGTCTTGAGATCGTTGGGTCTCTTCCTCGTTGGGGAACCTCAGAATTGTGTCTCTGCTTTTTTGTAGATGATGATGTGCTGTTGGCTTCATCAGACCGAGATCTTCAGCACGCACGGTGACCGTTTCTAGCCAAGCACAAGTCTGAGTAGGGCTGGGTATCGGTACTCGATACTTTTCAGGTATCGACCAAAACAACCTGGTACCAAGTAGTATCGAAACTGCACCTGTCAGACGATACCTGCAATCGGTTCTTTTTGTACCCAGATCAAGAAAAAAAATTACTGTTTCTATGGTTTTGCTCGCAGCCAATCACCACAAGCGTTCTTCGATTTAATGCGCCGTGTGATTGGTCCACCGATAGTTTGTATGGCGGTAAAGCGGATTCAAGCTGTGCATAGTTGGCTGGTTATCATTACAAGATGCCAGTGACATTTACGCAACTGATGTCGAATCAAGATGAAAAAAAAGTATCAAATGAAGTACTCAGTTGGTATCGGTATCATTTTAAGGGTACTGGTATCGGTACTGGTATTGAACATTTTTAAACGATACCCAGCCACAAGTCTGAGGCCCTCCGGGTTAGGAGCGAGTTGCTGCCCCGAGCGAAGGAGTTTAAGTATCTTACGGTCTTGATGGACCGGCAGGTTGGTGTAGTGACAGCAGTAATGCAAACATTGTACCGAACCGTTATGAGTGAGCTGAGCTGAGAGCAATGCAAAGCTCTTGATTTTCCAGTCTGTCTACATTTGAACCATCACCTCAGCACTCATGGAGGGACTACATAGCACATCTATGTGCTCAGATTAGCAGACGGAAATGGATGGATGGATAATATCCCATACTGGGCTTTGGTTACCTGTTAAAGGGCAGATGTAACTAATGTTTGTTATATTTAAAACAGAATTTAAAAAATGCAAATACACTAAAAGATGAAGACATTTGGCAAACGTTTCTAAAGATCTAGGATCAGTTATTCCGAGAGCCGGTTTAAGGCCTTTTCTTTGAAAAATGAGGCTGAAGAATATTATAGTGTGGGTGGGGCATCCCTCCATCATTTATAGTGTTATAATGTACAAAGTCAAACACCAGTCAGCCAATCTGGTGGTCACACAAAATGATGCGGCTCATTGGGAGCTTGACATTCCTCCGATGACAACACTCTCTTGAACATCATCACATCATGACTCTAGTGTTTTCCAGACGGCATGGAAATGCACACTCAGTACGAGCGGCCTCGCTTTCCAACGGAGCGAATCAAACAAACAATAAATCAATCTGCAACTTGGAGCACGCCGACTTTCTGCCGAGTGCCATCATTAGCATGGTTTATTTGCTCACCGAGCGGTCTCTAAAAGCAGAAGCATACAGGGGGGCTGACTTCTTGCAGCAGTTAAGTGCCTCTCTCCTCGAAGTCCACTGTTTATTTGGAAGTCATTTGTGCTGTCCAACTTTGGCCCCTCCACTGATGCAAAATCAAATCAGCGATCTAATGATTAGCTCGAGGTTCATTATAGGAGCAAAGCCTGTTTATTCAGCGGCAGGATTACGGAGACTTGGAAAGTAACACACCTTTAGAATAATCAGGCTGGGTGACGGAGGTCTTTAAAAATACTCCTGAAAAAGGTCACAAACTGAGTCACCGCAACAGCCATGTGTTCTGTTTAAGGGGTCCATGAATGACTGAGTATTAAACCATAATTACAAAAGTACCCAGAAGTTATTGAAAAAACAGCCTTCTGCTCTGCTGAGCGTTCTGTTCTTGGCTCTCATTGGCAACATTTTAAATTCATTACGAAGAAAACAGCCAACACTTTCCTTCCCTGGTCACACAGAGGCACGGAGACCAATGAGAAAGTCTTCACCGAGGCCTCGAGCCGGGATGTGAACGACAAACGCAAAACATCTTGTATCAGGATCGTGTTGCCGTTTATTCCTCCGAGATGGGTCTGAGTTTGGACTGTCCAAACCCTCAGTCCTTCCTTTGGAGGTTTACTGACATTTCTTGTCTTGTTGTTCGGTAAGAATCATGTGTTCCACCTACAAACCTACACTAACCTAGATGGAGCCCATCTGTAATCAGTAAACACAAATGCTTAAATCAAAATGTACACACAAGTGTCTCCTACACGGATATTTAGACACAGTGACCTCAGCTGGCAGAACAGTTACCTTTTGATATATTCAGTAATAATAAATCCATACATCCGTCTAATTTGTCTTTCTTTATAAGACGCGAGTGCATTTACTCTAAATAATTCAGGATTCAGGATTTATATGACAGCGTTCCAAAGAGGAGAGCAGCTTTAAAGAATATTTATATCTCGTGAAGTAAAGTTAGTTAAATCGGTAAAACAAGATTCAACCCGGGACTCGCTGCTGCAGTTTCATGCAGAAAAGAAAAGAGACTCTTATCTCCGGGTGAGTCAGACCTGTCGCAGCGCCTAAGAAGAAAATCTCTCTTGGATCTGCCTAAAATTTGTTCCAGAAGAATCCAAATGACCGTCTGTTTCCCTCCCGGTCCCGGATATACTGCGCTCTCTGTGGTTCTTCCTGCGGTCTCAGTAAAGATACGAGAGGCTACGGCTGTGATAATTAATGTGAGAACACATCTGCTAGAGCTGTCAGAGCTCGGAGGTCGGTTCAAAATTAGATCTGGAGGTGGAGACAAATACACGGAACAAATGGCAGCGACTTGATTCATGTGGATGGTTTATGTGTGGTGAACTCTGAGGAGCAGATTTAGTTTAGCTGGAAACTCGTGTTGAACAAACACGCAGAGAGCTGCTGGAAAATAGATGAACTCGTCATTCATTCATTCAATTGGTCCAACCGATGTTGTAAAGCACAACGATACATCTAAAAATGGATCTGGAGAACCAGCACCGGCCAAATCCAGTCCAGAGGATCCCCTAAATGAGACCTTCGCCGACATTTTAACGAGCGAGCTGCTGTCCGTCGCTCACAAGCTGACACGGACTGATGTAATCGTTCCAGGTCACAATCTGAGAAACATCAACACTAATAAAGTCAAATTAATGTTGATCTTTCTCTGAGAGATGGAGACCACTGCTGATGCAAGCAGTTTCAGCCGGTATGTGCCGGGACTATTTTCTGCAACATTTAATCTGGAAATGAAAATATACTAATCTATCTTTGGTAACATCATGTTAGAAATATGAAAAAAATTACAGCACATCATTGAACTAAGTTTAACTCACTAACGATAATGATTGAATTTCTCTTTTTGTTATGACTGGCGGGAAAGATGGGAAAATCTTCAGCGGGCAGTGGATTTATGTTATGAGCCGTAAAGCAGACTCAAATTGAGGTAATCTGTCTACACACTCATTTCTCCATTTGAGTTCATTTTGATTCAGTTAAGACGGAGAGCGGTCGGACTGACTGAGGGCTCTGGGTTCATCCTTAAACCTCTGAAAAAAGGGTCATCTTCCTTACTGACCTCAGCCGGATTTATTTCCCGAAAAAGGAAATGACTGCAACCTCCACTGCACTTGGGTCATGAGCGAGACTCGAGCAGCCAAACTACAAAGAGCTTAATCTATTTATAGGAAAACATGGCTACAGTACAGTGATCGGGGTAAAAGGAACCCTACAAGACAGAAAGACAGGCGGACGCCAAGGTTACACGCCAACTGTCAAGATCAACAAGGAGCTTGGCCGTTCCCTCGCTTTAAAACTTAAATTCATTTTCCTTTGCCTCTCCGAAAACATTAAACTATCCTCTTACTTTTTACATTGTCCATTTTTGACATTTAATACAAGTAAGAAATGCAGCACCTACAAAACTGTCTCGTGCAATCACCCGAGTAATTTAAGTGCAAGTCGAGAAGGAAAACATTCCTGACGTTTTTATTTTATTTTTTGAAGGCAGAAAACATGAAGTTACGTGAGTTACTGTCGGGATAACAAGGATGTAAAATGTGAGAATACAACCCCAAAAAAAATAGAAACTAAATGTGATAATGTGAAAACACTGAAACTGAACTGAAAGACAAATATTAAACAGAGAAATGTGAATGTTTCAAAGACTCAGAAGAAATCTTAAAAACCAACATTGGATGTCGGTGATCTTCAGGCTTCAGGATTCATAAATTATATTAAGGCTCAAAGTTATGCCGGGTTAAGAGCGTGGACGCTTTGATTGACAGGTGGGTGTGGTTACAGATGGCCAGGCGTCGTTCAGCCCGTCTCAGGTCCGTTGATGATCGACAACTTTGTCGTTTTTTAGTCTTTGAGAAAAACGATACGAACATTTTGAATTTGATGGAAAAAGTTGGGACCAGTTTCAACATTTGATAATGTGTCTTTGTGCTATTTTTTATTAAATATGGAGTTTCAATGTTTTCACAGCGTCACATTTTGTTTCTTTACATTTTACACCACGGGACGACCCTTTTTGGAAACAGCGTTACGGATACGGGATACGGAGAGGGGCTGGGTCTTTAGGGTGACTGAGCCTGAAGGCGTCCAACAGAAATCTGCTCTCTTCATAAACATTCATGAATTATAGCACACAAAGAAACACAGCTAACAACAACTGTACTGCTGCTGTGACTAGCCTCGTCTTCACGACCGTCGGAGGTTCACTTCTGTACGATCACACAGTTTGGAGACTTTTCAGTTCAGTGAAATTTCTCCTGCATCTCCAGAAATCAGCTAGTCACTCTCCTTGATCAAATTACTCCTTTTATCAATCACGTATGTTCCTCCAAAGAACCCTAAATCAGACTCGGGGAACGTGAGGACTCCACCGGCAGTCACTCTGCCAAATCTTTTCATCTTCTTTCTGCATCTCCGTGTATGATATATCTCTATTCTCCACCTCGTCAAACACTGAGAAACTAAGATATCTCCCATAACTCAGCAGAGAGACGCAGAGAGATGGAAGAAACGGGGAAGAGGTTGTAAAATACTGAACTGTTGAAACGAGGCAAAGGGAGTGAGATGAAAGATGGAGGGGCAGCAAAAGGTCCCACAAAAGGAAAGAAACACAGGTAGGTAAAGAAAAACTGTGGAAGGCCGGAGACTGCAGAGGGATTGTGAATCATCGCCGGGTGTCAGCGGGCCGTATGAACCTGAAGCTCGGCCGTAAATCGTGGAGAGAAACCCAGGAGAGAGCGCACGGAGCTCAGAGCGGTCCATGAGGAGCACTGCGAATATCTTTGATAATAAACAATAAGTAGTGTCGTGTTATTATAACGCAACATCAAGACTCTCGCGGTCTCTTCTTTCCTTTAAGAGAGAAACTGAAGTGTGTGCCGGCTTCTACAAATCTGAACCGTTTGGATTCAGATCAACACACGGAGCCGATTACTACGCCCACAGGTGGTGTCGATATTTTAGGCCATTACAGAAATAAAGAGTTTAGTTCCCATCACAAGTATTTTTAAGAGTCATGTGGGGTCGAAACATGGGAGTAGTGACAAGCCATCGTTTCCAGGGCCAAAAATCATTCGCCTTCTCCCTGGAACTGGTGTAATTCTCAGTTACAGCTCTCCCATCACCCATTCAGGTTCATATTATTGGAAACAATGACATCAAGCTGAAAAAATGAGGAGGAGAAAAAAAAACAGGGCAGTCAGAGCATTAGAGCAATGATCCATCTCTAGTTCAATACGGTAACAGGAGAGCGGCCTAAAACAATCAGCTTTCCTTTCTTTCTCCCATCGGTGTCAACCCAACATCTGCCATTCCTTCCCAGCAGAAGGGAAGGTCGTTTGTTTCCGTGCCGAGATCGCTCGGTTATCCAACCTCCGGACTTGTTTGGGTACGACTGCTCAGACAGGATATTACAGGATCGTACAACGCCTTGTTTTCCCCAACCGGAGGCCGGTCATCGGGTGGAAACAGACAATAACAGCACTGTAGATAAACGATACGGATAAATCTGCTCTGAGGTGACCACAACGTGCTGGTTCACTCGTTTGTTTCTCACTTTACGGCTCTGAATTCATAGATTTCAGTCACGCGACCGGCACAGAGCCCTGGAGGACAAAATAACGACGACACAACGCTCAGAAGAAGAGGAAGACTGTGGATCTCCCACCAGTTTCAATAGTTTCAGATAGTCATATATGTGTTTATGACAATAAGACAGACAGAACAAATCACTGCTGCCAAAGTTCAACCTGGTTAACTCCTCATCGGTTTGTGCATCCAATATTTTTTATCAACTACCTGACAATAACAAACACTAACCCCCGAATCCCACCAGGCGAGGACACACCAGTGTTTTTAAACCCCTCCGGCTCCACCGCAGTCCGGGTCAGAAGCGTCTCACATAAATTTAACACAGAGCACCTCAAAACAAATGAACTACGTAGCATATTTACTCATGTAGAAGCAAATGTAGAAGAACATAAACCAGGAAAATGACCAAATCTGAGCAAGTAAACAAAGTGTGGAGGGATAAACGCTTCTGAAACACTCCCGGTGGAGTTCGAAGTCGCGTGCAGGACGGAACAACCTCGACCAGAACCGGCCTTTGGCGTGAAGGATCCTATGAAATGTTCCCAGTACCAACAGGCTGCATATGTGTATGTAAGGATGTGACGTGAAAACTATGAACTGCAGTATTATCTAACCCACTAATTACCTTTAAGGCTTTAGTATGTGTGTTTAAATCTACGCTGCCGAGCCGTGCAGACTCGAGTCTTCCCTCTCCTACGATGTCCTCCGTGTCCGTCAGCCTCAGCACTCCGTCTTTATTGCTGCGAGCTAAATCGTCCACTCTCCTGTTTTATCGACCCACGGCTCCTGAACTGTGAAGTTTCTTCCTCCCGCTCGTCAGAAGAGACGCTGACAGACTAATGCATGCTCTGAGCTCGCTGCCGGTGTAAACATTAGAGCCAGCACTCACGATTAAATAAAAAAAACGATAGGTACATCCTCGTGTAAGGTGACACTCTATTAACTGCTGCAGCTCCTCTGAGCGCGATGCATTAAAGGATCTAATTGTTCACCGGTTGACAGACGATCGTCCCAGAGTCGTACGTCTCATGTAGCGCCTGTCTGAGCTTTAAAAACAGTCTGGAGCGATGCACTCGGGTCTCCACCTGTGATGGAAGCTATTTCTGCCCCGGCAGGAGGCATTTACCCAGAAATAACTGAAAAGCCCCATTATCGCTGAGCAGATCTGATTCCAGAACAGATCAGGGGTCACTTTGCTCTGCGACAAACGAGGACTGGGTCGACATGATCGTGACCGGACTGTGAGGTCAGCTGCTCTGACAATGGTAGTTTATGTGTGTGTGTGTGTGTGTGTGTGTGTGTGTGTGTGTGTGTGAGTATCGCCGTCTAGCAAAGTTACATGAGGCAACTCGTTCCATTGCAGAACAAGTATGTCTGATTGCTTTCACACTGCCACGTGTCATGGAGAAATGAACAAACTTTACCGTTCTGTTCGTCCAGCTCGTTGCCGATCTCTTGGCCCATTATTTTCTGTCGACTGATGACAGCTGCGAGTGCATCCAAGCCTGCATCCTGGGCTGCGAGGAGAAAGGAAAGAAAAATAAAATAAATACTTGAACGTGAGACGAAGAAAGACGGTAAAGATTATGCAACAATACGGAGAGAAAGACTCCGTAGGGGGAAATTGAAACATCATATTGCAAAAAATCAATCAAGTAAAGCTGCGTTTGATTGTAAAGACGGGAGCGGGCAGAGTGGACTGTGATATAATGAGGCAGACATTTGGGAAATCGGACTGACGGGCTGTTTGGGGTCCAGCTCAGCTCGCTGTGCCACATGTGAGTCATTCAGTACTTTACCCCACTCAGTCGAACTCCTGTTATTATAACTGTGGCAGGCCGAGGTGGAGAGGAAGAACAGTGATTTGGCCTCTGCAGGCTTCCAAGTTTGACACACTCTCCACCGCTGGAATCTTTTATGACCACAGCTTCATACACTCAGCATTACCGCTCCAGCTCCAGCTGCAGCTCCAGCTCCAGCTGAAAGCCCACGATACAAATCACTGTCTAATGTTAGACGTAGGCCTGTGTTGAAAAAATCGATTTTCCGATTCTGAATCGATTTGCATATTAATTCCTTAAGATCGATTCGTACATCCAAAGATCGATTAAATTAAATTTAATTTCCCCCCGGTGAACTTTAACCCCACTAGTCGCGTCATTGAATTGAAACAGGCGTGCACGTGTTTAAACTACGGCGTCTCACACATGCGAGGCCGTCGGAATGACTATGATGCGTTCATGAACGTGGGAAAAATGGAAATCACCAGAAATATAATAAAACTACAGACAAAAGAAAACTCAAGGAAAACTACAACTACCAGCCACTTCTGTACATTGTCTTAAAATAACCGAGGCGATTGCGGGTTACATTTGCAAAGATATGCCCGTATTCCGTTGTTGAAAACGAGGGCTTCAGGCGACCAAAAAAAATGGTTTTAATAACACTAACCCGAATCGAGATTGGATCGGATTATGATAATCGATTCTTGGGATTTGAATCGATACCCAGCCCTAGCTAGACGTGAGTATGATGGAGATGGAGTTACACATATTACCCCAGTGATGCAGCAGATTATTCATAATATGGATGTTTGCGACATCCATATTTGATCTTGATGGAAAAAAATTTTTCCATCATGCAATTTCGTAAATTTGCCATTTTAATTGGCCGCTCAGTCGCAGCCTCCTCTCGTCTGAAACTGAACCCTGTGTGAACGAGAAGAAAAGCGTTAATAAGTTTATCATTTATTTATTTACCTTCAATGATTCGTTGTTGCTGCTGTTTGATCTCTCCAAAGTCCAGCCCTCTGGTCTCGTCCGTCTCGTTGACCAGCCACGGATTGGCCGCAACGCCTCGACTCGCTCCGCCTCCGTCGGCCATCAGCGTCGACCTGCGAACCGCCATCATAACGTGAGTCAAACGTATCGAATGAATCAGCCAGCAGTCACACTGTCAGTCACCAAGTCTGAAACACTCAGCGTGCATCAGTGACTTCAGCTGCAGGAGTAAACACAGTCTTGGTTGGGATGGGGGCATGAAGCACATCTGTACGAGGCATGTTCTCCTTTCAGTGCCGGACTCTTTTGAACATTTTATGACAATCAAAGCCTTCAGATCCCAGAAAAAGGATTTATTTACTCTCTTCTCTTTTTTTCTTTTAAGTGTTTTGAATGATTGAAACATGCCAGGTTAGCTGCTGCAGTGCGTAAACAGTGCATGTTAATCTGTCACAGGAGTGCTGGGGAGGGTTCGCCTCGACACAGTGACAGACCGGAGCTGTGTCTGCTCTGTGCTATGCTAAACACGCTGTGTGGTTTAAAAGCTATTCTTCTGCTAATAGCTTAAAGCTGTGTTCAGACCCCCCCTGCTGCCCGCCCAGCCGCCCTGCGGTGACGGATCAGGGTCTTTGTGTGAGGCTGGATTCAACCAAGTCTGCTGTGAGCAAGAAAAGCGACACGAACAATCCTCTTCTAAACTGTTGCTGTGAATTTACCGTCCAACTAATGTAGAAGACTCAGTCAGGCGCCGTTAAAACAAATACAAACAGAACGCAGTAACGTCTTTTTGACGAAGCAGCCCAAATACTATTAAATTATTTAATATTATAAACTTTATTGTTTTTTGCTCATTCTGAATTTGATGCTTCAACATGTCCTGAAAAAAACCTGTTGTCGTATTTCGTGTTTTAAAACGTGCAGGCCGGTCTACTACGAGGACTCTTATCCTGCTGTAAGACATTCAGAGACCGCTGAGACGAGATTACTTTTTATTTCTCCCATTAACCGGCTGTAATGAGGCCGCCGCTCCCTCACTCTCATTCACTGTCTTTGTCGCTCGACCACAGCGGCCTCAAACCAAATTAAATCTCGACGTGTTTCTAGACTCAGATTTAGAAGCTGCTTGTCGGGCATCAGAGTTTAGACTGTGGAGGTTTGACCGGTCTGAGCATCTGATTGGTGATCGCACACCGCCTCAGCCAAAACTACCCAACAACTCAAATGAATGGAAGAACCTGTTTTCACACAGCGCTGGATGTGGTCTAACTCGCACTGGGTGTATCTTGGCAAAAGAAGCAAGACATCCTTGAAAAAGTCGCCTGGATGATTGTATACGTTGTTCCAAAACGTGCGTACCTTTCAGCATTAATGGTACAAGTTACCCATCACGCAATGGCCACTAACACCCCACACAGACGTTTGCAGATGCTGCTGCCTGACGGGAGGTCACAGACATTCGGTGTTGGTTTTGGGCCTTGCCCCTTACGTGCAGAGATTTCTCTGAATCTTTGATATTCTGGATTGTAGACTGATTTTATCTCAGTCCATGTCTCTGTGACGACTTCTTCGAGCTGTTTCTGGAGTGAAGCGCTGTGAGACCTCTCACGGAGCTCGGGCTGATACCATCAGGGGGGAGTAGGTGAGACGAGGCCTCCGCTCTAATCTCTCTGACATGTTTGATTACTATGAGACTGTGTGCCAGCCCTCCACTTCCTCCATGCAAGTGCCCAGTGTGTGAAGATCCAATTAACCAGCCGGTGGGGGAGCGCCAAAAACCAGTCAGGCACATCTCTTGCAGTAGACTGCCGCCATCGGGGCCTGAGCGCCCGGGTCCTGACTGAACGACTTGGACAGGCAAGATTTAACTAATTACAACTATTTCCAGTGCAATCAAACACAGAGGAGAGGTTAGAGAATAATGGAGGAAAGGTGGGTCTGCGGGGGCAGCAGGGTGAACCGGGCCTTCAAATGAAGGCGCCATGTCCGTCTTTCTGAAATGGAGATGCTCAGATGTATTGTTTCAGGGACAGATTAAATCTCTTTTCTTCTTTAAGCTTAGATTATCCGAGCATGGCCAATCCTCCACCCCCCTGCTGCATTCTGCCCTCAGAGACCACACAGTGGGAACGGGTCCCTACCCACAAATCCAAATTACCCACCACATCTCACCATTAAAGTCAGAGTCGCACTGAGCAAACTATAAACCAGACGACCACGATTACAGTTTGCCAAGCTAATTTATTAGCAAATGTCACTAGAGATTTTTTTAACAGAGCCTTTTATGTAATTTGGGTGTGTGGTCTGTAAAATAAAAGAAAGTCTGTGCAGAACCGCTAAGGAGATCAGCCCCCAAACCAAAGCTTTGAGACATATCAGAGGAAGGCAGCCTCACATCGAGGCACCAAGAGAAGTCTGAAATCTACCAACGTGATGAAACACTTCGGTTACGTTCGATACCTCAGCTGAAGCAGCAGCTTTGTACGTGGTGATATTGGTTATTTTGAAATGTGCTGAGGAGACTAACAGAGAACCAATGAGAAGACACAACACAGCTTCAGGTAACACACTGTCCACATTACTCAAAAGTAAAACTTCATGCACACATGTTCCTTTGAGGCTGTGAAGAGAAGCCAACACAGGAAATGCAACAACCTGCAGTTCCTCTAACGTCCACCTGAGGCTGGCTCCAGCAGTGAGTCAGTCTCCATAAGTCCCCATGTCCAAATGTCCAACTTCACAGCAGAAATAAACATGTTTACAGCCTGGTACAAAAAACAGTTTTGGTCTCTGTAGCTAATTTCCCCGTTCATGACAACTGTACTGAGGGTGAATTTATATACAACTCACCTGTTCACATTATATTAAGGCTTAAAGTTATGCAGGGTTAAGAGCGTGGACGCTTTGATTGACAGGTGGGTGTGGTCACTCATTCATTCAGTGTCCTGGAGAGGATCTACAACCATTACAACCTTTGTGACGTCAGTAAACTCACAGCCTCCGTTATATTGTCATTCAACACTTCACCTTAACTTGACACAACCTGAGCTATAAATCATAATTCATGTTCACGCTGAGCCTCTTCAGTGTGAAACCAACATGGAGGCGTGTTCAACACTTCCTCTTCCTGTCCAAACAAACATCACCTGGCCTGACGAGGTCATGCGGCGCACACACACGTTTTCAAAGCCGTCACATCGACGTGACATCAGACGATGACACGGATATACGCCGTGGCATCCGGCTCTTTGATTGGCTCCTTCCATCTTTGTTCATCAACACACACAGACGAGCTGCCAAACGTGTGATCAGCAGTGCAAAGCGAGCAAATCTCCTCATGAAGAAGAATTAGCTGGAAGCGACAGACGGACGGACGGACGGCAGCACGGGGAGAGGTCAGAGCACACGGGTCACACCGGATGTACAAAAACCTTCAGAGAAAGTTAGCGACCAGAGCCAGTGACCTCTCCGGTCAAGGACAGACACAAGAGACGAGACTTCATTATTTTTAATTGGACGAGCAGCACGGGAGGAAATTATAGAGACGACGGAAGAATGAAGCATCATGGGACGGGGTGGGAGGAGGCGTGGTGGTTTGACACTGAGAGACAGGGACAGACTACAGATGCAGAAATATCACAGGTATAAAATAAGATCATGTTCAGGAGCACGTAGTTATTGTGCAATGCGAGGTGGACCTGCCCTGTCAGGTGGGCCGGGCAGGTCCAGGCGTCGATCGTTCCTTCATGGTCGTTTTTTTATTCCAATGAAAACTAAAAGAGTTCGTTCAGGATGAGGTCATGTTGGAAAAATCAGGTTTTCTGTCCTTTCTGAGAGGTGAACGATCAGAAAAATACTCACCATAAAATGAACTGTTCAACAACTCAGGAAATATCAAGGAGAGGAGTTCAGATCAGGAGTACATGGACAATAAGTCATCGTCTTATCAGGAGTAAAGCTCCTCCTGTGGGAACTGTCAGTCTTCATGTTGGTACTCTGAGATGAATATTTTCTGACGGAACAGCTGTCTAAACACTTCCTCTCCTCTGGGATGAAATACTGTTACAGATAATAACACATGTAGATGTTCATACCTGGAGGGTCCAGGCTCGGTGCTGTCGCCCTTGAAGGTGGCGTTGAGCTGTTTCTCTCGGGTCAGCAGGTCGTCGATGAGGTTCTGCCTCCGGTCGGCCTCTGACTGCATTCTGATGAAGCCACGTTAAGGTCAAACTAAAGGTCAACGTTACTTTAACGTCAGTCAGTGAACGCAGAAACCTCTCTGACAGGAGACACTTCAGACCTTTACAAAACACTCTGACGCCCTCTACAGGAGGATACCTGCTACTGCGAGAGCAGACTGTGACCTCTCAGAGGAAAGGATACATGCGGCGGGTCGATGACGCTCGTAACAGGCCGTCTTTCAGCTGCGAGATATTCTGTTTGAGCTTCTGCAGCGACGCCCGTAACGTCATGTTGATCTGAAACAACGAGAAGAAACGTGACCATCTGAGGAGGAATGTAAAGGAACGCCACTTTCTCCGTGAACGTAACACACGTTACCTTTGCAGGGTTCCCCCCTGTTCTCTGCTGTCTGCTCCGTTCATGAATGTTTTCTGCTATTTCCTGTGCCAGGCGACACGTGGCGTCGTAATTCTGTAACCTGGAGGTCAACGGACACAAGAGAGACGTCACATGAACTATTAATCATGACAAACTGAAGCAGCAGAGAGATTTCTGTGACGTTAAAGCCTCATCCTGTAACTTTCCTCTGATCATCAAACATCTGTGACCTCCTGTTGATGCCACGCTGACCTGTGATCAGGTGAACAGTGTCTCTGTCATTCGTACGTCTGCAAGAAGCCGCCGGACAAGAGTAAATGTGGGACTGACTTTTAGTGGTTGGTGAGAGCTTGGTGAAATAAAAGGCTGAAAGACAGACGCCGAGCTGGGCTGACTGCTGCTGGACTAGTCAGTGAGATCAGCTGCTGCTGGGTCTAATGTAATCAGAGTAAATACTCGAGTACAGCTGTAGTCATGGTTGATAGATGTTATACATTTAGCCTGTGTAAGGTATGCATACATACATAACTGCAATATGTACACATGTATAAATATATCTACACAAGATACGATATAACGTATGATATACAATATATGTGTCTACAGGTGTGGGCCTCAGGTGTGAGCCTCAGGTGTGGGCCTCAGGTGTGGGCCTCAGGTGTGGGCCTCAGGTGTGGGCCCTGAGGTCCTGCAGCAGTAGTTGTTTGTGACTTTGAGGGCAGCAGGTGTCTCTGCTGAGCAGGTCGAGGAGACCTCATGTTGTTTCATCATAGAAAGCTTGATGTGACGTTTCTTTGACATGAGCAGACAGAAGTGTCTGTAACAGTAACATGGTCAAACATTCTCTGTGAATAGTTCTGGGTGTTCTGGAGTTTCCTCTCCTGAGGTTAACGAGGTCCCGTGTGGGCCTTGAGGTCCTCAGCAGTATTAGTTGTTTGTCTTTGGTTGGGAACAGTAGGTGCCAGTCTATCTCAACACTGTGGTGTCCAGGGTCACAGAGACCTGTTGCTGCGAAATGAACTTTTCGGAGATTTCTTTTTTTTAAATAGCACACAGAAAACTTTAATGGACATAATCTGTAAATTAAAAACCTAAATGTTATTTTAAGTATTATACCAATAATGATAACGGTATACAATTATTATTACTACATTATTATAGTGTTTGCCATCCTAAATTACATATAACAGTACTTATCTGCAATAAAATGTTGTTTGACTATAATAATAAAAACCTTTTCTGCAAATCAATGACTGAAATTTCAGTAAATTTATTGAATTAGATATTTTACTCTAATTTTACAATTTTTGTTTGGCGCCCTGCTCAGTCTTTTGACCTTTTTTGTTTGTTTGTTTTTTAAAGTGTAGTACACTGTGTGTATATTATATATATATATATATATATATTATATTTAATAAAATATAAATTATATATATATATTATTTATTTATTTATATTTTGTGTACACCACTGCTCAGTTGTTTGAAATTCAACACAGATATGAGAAAGTGTCAGTAATAACCTCGACGGTGTGTTACAAAATAAAAGACACTCCTTGAGGATTGTTCTTTCAGCTTGAGTTAGTTTTCTACATAACAACATTCGTCACTGCTGAACTGTAAGTCACTTGACTTTCACCCAAAGCAAACATGTTTACATGGAAACACTCGCCTCTCTCTGTTATGTAAACTCGACTGGGGACTGCTGGGACGTGCTGTTCAGCCACGTTGATCCGTTAATGACCTTACTTTCATAAAACACGTATTAACAGAACAAAATGAAAAAAAAAGACGGGAAGACTTTTGGTGCATGAAAGAAACTCACGAAGCGAGACTTCTTCCTGTTCGCCCGTATTAAACAGCTGATGGGCTGAAAAGGGCCAAATCGCTCAGGTATCCAGGCCCAGATGACTCTCATCCCGGTCGCCGTCACAACATTGGACGTGAAGTTGTTAAAGTCCACCGTCTCAACCACCTGCCTTTGGGGACAAACAGCTGTGATGAGAATATGAAACGGACATAACATACCGTCAGAAAATTAAATGTCTTCAAAGGTTCTTTAAGGAGCCACGAGCAGCTGAAGCTCCTCTTCATTTAGGGATGATTCTTCACGAAGGACTAAGGTTCTTCATTTAATTGGTGGTAACCGCATTAGATTATTTTCATTCTGGATTCATCTGCAGATGATTTTCTCATTAATCGTTCAATATTTTGGTTGATCAAACATTAGAAAACTGTAAAACATCCGTCACGAATTCACAAAACCCAAGCAAGCACCTTTAAAGTTCTAAAGGGTTCTCGTTGAGCTTAAATGGTTCTTCTGTTGCGTCAATCCAAAGTTCTATTGTTCTTTTTCTGTACTAACCCACCTCTTCTGGTGTATGCTGACCCTTTTTGCATGAGGGAGTCCTTATTGGCGTTGAACAGGAGGTTGAGTTCCCTCCGCATGGCCATGGGAATCTTGAAGGCCTTCTCCAGAAGCTTCTAGCCGTGCAGTGGCGTGCTTGCTCTGCACGAAACTCTTCATATCCGTCCTGAAGTCCTCCACGTCCGCCACTCTGGATGTACGGACACTTTTGTACAGGCTGAGCAAAGCCAGCGCCACCCTGCCGGAGGATTGTGAAATACACTTAAATCATGAGAAACCAACACGCCAGATCAAATGTGACAGCACAGCAGCAACAAACCTGTAGAGGACCTTGTAGCCTTCCCATAGGTAGACATCGAGCACCCTGATGGCATACGTGAAGGGAGGTCCGCAAATATCCACATGATCCAATCAGAGTAAAACTCAAAGAGGTTCTGGTGAGAGCTGGCGATCAGCTTCCGGATCCCTTTGCAACATCTGTTCGCGAGGTCTCCGAAGGTCATACAGGAAGCGCGGTAGGTGAGGAAGGTTTCGTCGATGTAGCGCTTGTTGGCGTCGTTGTAGCAGATTAGTCGGGACACGCTGTGGAAACACTCGGCTTCGTCCTCGCTGAAGTGGAGGATGAGGGAAACCAACTCGGGCAGTATGGGGCAGAGTTCATGTCTGGGAAGTATTTGCCGAGGCAAAGGAGGATCTTTTTGACAGAGTTCATGCCGACTTTGTTGAGACAGTATCTGAATAATGAAAGAAAAAGCAACAGCTGGTCAGATCCAGAACAATCAAAGAAATTTTCTGTTCTTAAAGCTCTGACAGCAACACTTAAAGTTTCCTGTAAAAACTCAGATATGGACTTGTCGTGGATATTGATTGGCGTTTATAGCAGCCACTGCTAGGCACTGCGCTAGGGCTATGAGCTAGTGTCAGCGACTACCTTCCAGTGACCGAACACAACCTCTGGACCAGCAGTGAGCAGGAACCCAGCAGCCTACCGAGGTGGTTTTCTTGCGGTTTGGCTCCTGGCATCCCGGGGCTGAGTCAGTTCAGTCAGCTACACGGCTGCTTATCAATGTTTTCAACATAAAGTCTGTAAATCACCGGTGTGACGTTATTCCCTGTTGGTCTGTGTTTCCGTCTCACCGGTGACCAATGCATCGCGCATGGCACATTAAAAGCCAATCACTAATGTTACATTCACTCATTCTCTCATCTTCTACCTGGGTTTTCTCCTGCCTCCATGTACTCTGGGACTGGTGGGTGCTGATTTTCTGCTCTCCAAAGACGTCCTTGGCCAGCTCATAGTAGACATCTCGTCTGGATAGACGGATCCACTGCCGATACAACATCAATCCACAATCAGATCATTCAGCTACGTGGATTTAAATAGTCAATCCACCCTCAACACACATGATGTGTTTTATGACAGAACATGTTTTTTAAGCGTCAGTGATGACCTGGAGTTGATGCGTGGATGATGTGGTAGTGGCTTTGGCCCTCAGCGTGTGCGGCATGGCCCAGAATCCTCCTCGGCCCATCGTTTTCAGCTGCTGGTGGTCGCTCTTCAGGATCCGCTGGTATCTCTCTGCAGCTTCGGGGTCTATTTTCTCCAGTCGACAAACTGTCCGTACTTCATCCCCGAGCTGGAGCAGATCTCCCAGTCGTCCGACTCAGAGATGGTCATCATGGAGACCGGCTTCAGGTTGCCTTTACTGCCTGAGCAAACACACATCACACATTTAGATCTTCAGGTTTTTAAACAGGACTCCAGGCCATCACAGGGATCATAAAAACAAGATCTCAGTACCGTTAAGTTCTCTGATGAGGGTGCTTGTTTGGTTTGGACTTGGGGGAGACTCGAAACACCATCCCCTTCTCTCTTTTGTTCACTTGGGACTGGATCACGGAGCCGGCCCTCGGGCCCAGTGGACTGGACCTCATAGAGTTTCCAACTCATAGTCAGAATGAAGCTCCGACGTCTCGTAACTGTAAAAGGACCTGCAGGACAACAGACTGAGTATTCATTTTGTATTTAGTCATCATTCTGCCTCTTTTTGTTGTTTTTTTGGTTGCAAGCAAATCTTACCACATTAAAAATCCACGAAATATAAAGACCCGTGTTAGCAGCACAGGCCTGTAGGTGAATATGCAAACATAACTGGAGCGGTCTCAGGTAGGTCTGCTCTGTCTGCGTCTGCCACACCGTAGTTCTTGCAGTCCTCTGTACTATAATAAGAGTGAGACCTTTTCCTGCTTCTTCCTCCAGCCACCGAGCCCCTGTCCTGCTCAGACGAGGTGCACATCGAGATGGTGTTCATGTTTCCACAGTTGGAGAACTCCGCGTTCTTGAAATATGAATCATCTCGAGTCTTCAAGTCTCAAAGAAGTGCGAGTTAGGAAGGTGTGTGTGTGTCACCTGCATGTTCAGGAGGATCCGGCCTTATATTGCATGTGGGCTGAGTCTGCGTGCGTACGTCAGTCTGTTTGTTTGTGGTGACGTGTTTTAAACTTCAGCGACATGCAGCGTCTCATTCTGAGAGTCAGTCATTCAAACTGGGAATAAATGTTTCCAGATCACAAAGAACAAACACAAACTCCAGCGTCCTTCAAATAACTGAAGGAAGGAAATTACATAATATATTATGATTTGATTTCATAACGTTACTCTGAGCACGACAACTATCATGAAGTGAGTCCTCTTGATGAACTTTAATATTTAGTGTGTCCACCTTTGCAGCAGTTAAAGCAGCACATCTCTTTGGCATCGTTCAATATATTTCCTAAGAAACTTCCACACTAATGTTATCGCATGCCTTCTGCAACTCAAAGCTTCCTTTGAATGTACAACAGATCAGGTCATCAGAACGAGGTGTTTGGTGCAGATGTGTAGATGTTGGTAATTCTCTGAAAGTGCTTCATGCATAACATCGAAATGCCAGACGAGTCCATTCCAGAAGTCTTCCTGCTGCTATTATTCTCCACAACACACAAATGTTTTGATCCCAACACCAAACTGTTTGTTTATGAAACATAAAACTCGACAAGAACTGCCTCATGTGGGTGCACATGTAACCGAGGTGAAACAAATCTTCAGCCTCCGCGAGCGACGGCGTGCTGTCGTTCCCTCGTGTTGATTTCCATGAAGGCTGGAACGATACAGATCACAGTGAGTGAAATCAGGACCCGTATTGTGACACAGTGTTGAGTGCCTGGGGGAAGTTTTCCACACTGTTCCTGCAGAATGAGCAAAATGTGTTCACACGGCGTCACTTCAGATCAGAAACACGTCCGTCTGATTAACACGGAAACATGGAGCCAAATTCACAATCAGAATCAGGTTGTCACACTGAAAGAATTTATTTTGCTGTTTTGATGGATAAGAAACATTAAAACAAGTAAAAACATATGAGGGAGACAAAAAACAAGCATGGGAAGATGGATGGACTTCTTGGAGCTCTTCTGTGAAAATATACAAACGCTCTCTGATGAGTGTTGGCTGAGGGAGATGAAACAAAGAGCAACGTGTTGTCAGAGCGTTCAAAAAAAACTGTCAAAGTGTTGCATTGCATTAGACATGATTTGTTGTTTCACTCAATAAAGTCAGTTTAAAAAAACTGCAAAGATAAAAATGAAAACAAATAAAACAATATACATTTATACATATCTGTGTACAACAGACTAAATGTAAACAGTGGAGCACACGAATGTTTTTTTCACAAGTGACAGCGTGTGTTTTGTTTTTCTGCAGCGCCGGCCAGAGCGCCGTTTATTTTTGATAAATGAAAACATTTAAATTTCCGAACATGTGACGAAGAAGAACAATGGAAAAATAAAATAAAAAATGTTTTATGTTATAATCTGACGTGGGGATGTAAATAACAGACTCAAAAAAAAAAAAACACTTGAAACTGAATTTGCACTGTGTCAGCGTTTACATGTTTTTTTTTTATAGACCTGTTTAGACTGTAATTCTGTCCATATGCCATGTTTATATTTATATTGATGTTCTGTTTATATTGTTCATTCCAATCCAATATGCCATATTTATACTATTTATATCTCCGGACTTGCCACTGTCTTTTCTATTCCTGTGTGCTTTTAGCTTGTATATATTTTTATTTTATTTTTTCATCTTCACCTTATATTTGTATTGTATATTTCATGTTTATGCTGTTTGCACCTGTACATTAAGCAGCATTGATGATAAAGTCGATTGATCTTTTCTGTTCCTCGCAGCGTCCCGTAGTGACGTCACACCAGAGATGCTACAAAAACAGGAGATGCTTCCTCCAAACGAATTTGGGGGACTGGAAGTGAAGCAGATTGTTGCTGTAGCAGAGAGTGGTATAAAGTTATTCACGTTTGTTTTTATAGATCAGCTGGTCTGAATCATGTTTGATTAAAACAAACAAAGACACAGAGAAGAGTGACGTGGCGCCAAATCTCGCGAGATCTGGAAACAAGTCGTTCCTCCTGATTCTCTTTGTTTGTTTGTTTGTTTGTTTGTTTTGTTCGTCTCGTGAGTTGTTTTTAATCTTTGATGTCTCTAGTGTCATGACCTGAGCTCACGCGCACACACAAGGGCTGATCGTCACGTGGCACCAACAGGAAGTGCGGCGTCTCCCGCGCCACAGCGTCTCTGCGCGGGAAGCTTCCGGCTCGTGGACTCGTGGATTTGTGTCTCCGTGGGAAACTTGGACAAAATGTCTCAGGACGCCTGGTGAGTGACCGCGAGGCGAAGACACGTCACAGCCACTGTGACGTCATTAACCCCGATATGACGTCACAGTGTACTGCTAAACGCTGCTAGCTTCTCGTGTTAGCTTCTCCTGCTAACTTTAAACCGAGTCAGTGTGACGTCACGCGACACCTCGACCGGAAGGGCTGATTATTGTTGTTTATTTATTTATTTATTTATTTTTTATTGTTCTGTCTCAGCTGATAAACTCTGTGACGTCAGGAGTTAGCCGTTAGCATCATGCTAAACAAAGTCACATGATGAAGCTGCAGACACGTGACCAGAGCCCTTCCTGTTTACATTTTATATTCACAGCGGTCTGTGTGTCTGATGTCTGATGCTGTTTATTTATGAATTAGAGACACTCTCAGAGTTCATCAGAAGTGCCTGAGTCGGTCTCACATTCTGCCCCAATCATCCCTGGTGGATCGACTTTAAACCCCAAATAACAACAAATACTACACGCCCAGAATGAGTCACAGAGAATGTCTTTACCCATGGAGGTGTTATTGTCAGCATATTCTATGTCTGGAGACACAGATGTCTGTTTACGCAGATTGGACCGTCAACAACAAGCTATCTATTATGTCTATGAAG
>NC_040020.1:7726293-7769599 GCF_000972845.2 Larimichthys crocea
AAGTAATGTAATCAGAACAAATACTCGAGTACAGCTGTAGTCATGGTTGATAGATGATAGATGTTATATATTTAGCCTGTGTAAGGTATGCATACATACATAACTGCAATATGTACACATGTATAAATATATCTTGGGGTTTAAAGTCGATCCACCAGGATGAGTTGGGCAGAATGTGAGACCGACTCAGGCACTTCTGATGAACTTTGAGAGTGTCTCTAATTCAATAAATAAAACAGCATCAGACATCAGAGGACTCACAGACATGCTGTGAATATAAAATGTAAACAGGAAGTGCTCTGGTCACGTGTTTGTGTGTCTGCAGCTTCATCATGTGACTTTGTTTAGCATGATGCTAACTGCTAACTCCTGACGTCAGAGTTTATCAGCTGAGACGGAACAATAAACAATAAAAAAAATAAACAATAAATAGACAATAATAAACCTCCTTCCGGTCGAGGTGTCGCGTGACGTCACACTGACTCGGTTTAAAGGTAGCAGGAGAAGCTAACACAGAAGCTAGCAGCGTTTAGCAGTACACTGTGACGTCATTATCGTGGTTAATGACGTCACAGTGGCTGTGACGTGTCTCCGCCTCGCGGTCACTCACCAGGCGTCCTGAGACATTTTGTCCAAGTTTCCCACGGAGACACAAATCCACGAGTCCACGAGCCGGAAGCTTCCCGCGCAGAGACGCTGTGCGCGGGAGACGCCGCACTTCCTGTTGGTGCCACGTGACGTCAGCCTCTGTGTGTGCGCGTGAGCTCAGGTCACATGTTCTTCGTCATCAAAGATTAAAAAACAACTCACGAGGCGAACAAAACAAAAACAAAGAGTTTCTACAACGAGAACTCAGGAGGAACGACTTTGTTCCAGATCTCGCGAGATTTGGCGCCACGTCACTCTTCTCTGTGTCTTTGTTTGTTTTAATCAAACAGATTCAGATCAGCTGATCTAAAAAAACAAACGTGAATAACTTTATAACCACTCTCTGCTACAGCAACAACCTGCTTCACTTCCAGTCCCCCAAATCTCGTTTGGAGGAAGCATCTCCTGTTTTGTAGCATCTCTGGTGTGACGTCACTACGGGACGCTGCGAGGAACAGAAAAGATCAAATCGACTTTATCATCAATGCTGCTTTATGTACATGTGCAAACAGCATAAACATGAAATATACAATACAAAATATGTGAAGATGTAAAAATATAAAATAAAAATATATACAAGCTAAAAGACACCAGAGAATAGAAAAGACAGTGGCAAGTCCAGAGATATAAATAGTATAAATATGGCAATATTGGAATTGGAATGAACAATATAAACAGAATTATCAATATGAATATAAACATGGCAATATGGACAGAATTAACAGTCTAAACAGGTCTATATAAAAAAACATGTAAACAGCTGTACACAGTGAGTCTGTGATCAACATCCTCCAACGTCAGATTATAACATAAAAAATAACTTTTTTTTAAAATTTTCCATGTTTTCTCCTTTGTCACATGTTCTGAAAATTTAAAATGTTTCATTTATCAAAAATAAACGGCGCTCTGGCCGGCGCTGCAGAAAAACAAACACACGCTGTCACTGTGAAAATAACATTCTGTGCTCATTATAAATGATTATTTATCCACTGTTTACATTTAGTCTGTTGTACACAGATATGTATAAATGTATATTGTTTTATTTAGTTTTCATTTTTATCTTTGCAGTTTTTTTAAACTGTACTTTATTGAGTGAACAACAAATCATGTCTTAATGCAATGCAACACTTTGACAGTTTTCTTTGAACGCTCTGACAACACGTCGTTCTTTGTTTCATCTCCCTCAGCCAACACTCATCAGAGAGCGTTTGTATATTTTCACAGAAGAGCTCCAAGAAGTCCATCCATCTTCCCATGCTTGGTTTTTGTCTCCCTCATATGTTTTTACTTGTTTTTAATGTTTCTTATCCATCAAAACAGCAAAATAAATTCTTTCAGTGTGACAAACCTGATTCTGATTGTGAATTTGGCTCCATGTTTCCGTGTTAATCAGACGGACGTGTTTCTGATCTGAAGTGACGCCGTGTGAACACATTTTGCTCATTCTGCAGGAACAGTGTGGAAAACTTCCCCCCAGGCACTCACACACTGTGTCACAATACGGGTCCTGATTTCACTCAGCTGTGATCTGTATCGTTCCAGCCTTCATGGAAATCAACACGAGGGAACGACAGCACGCCGTCTGCTCGCGGAGGCTGAAGAGTTTGTGTTTCACCTCGGTTACATGTGCAGCCCACATGAGGCAGTTCTTGTCGAGGTTTTATGTTTCATAAACAAACAGTTTGGTGTTTGGATCAAAACATTTGTGTGTTGTGGAGAATAATAGCAGCAGGAAGACTTCTTGGAATGGACTCGTCTGGCATTTCGATGTTATGCATGAAGCACTTTCAGAGAAATACCAACATCTACACATCTGCACCAACACCTCGTTCTGAGACCTGATCTGTTGTACATTCAAAGGAAAGCTTTGAGTTGCAGAAGGCATGCGATAACATTAGTGTGGAAGTTCTTAGGAACTATATTGATACGATGCCAAAGAGATGTGCTGCTTTAACTGCTGCAAAGGTGGACACACTAAATATTAAAGTTCATCAAGAGGACTCACTTCATGATAGTTGTCGTGCTCAGAGTAACGTTATGAAATCAAATCATAATATATTTATGTAATTTTCCTTCCTTCAGTTATTTGAAGGACGCTGGAGTTTGTGTTTGTTCTTTGTGATCTGGAAACATTTATTCCCAGTTTGAATGACTGACTTCTCAGAATGAGACGCTGCATGTCGCTGAAGTTTAAAACACGTCACCACAAACAAACAGACCTGACGTACGTCACGCAGACTCAGCCCACATGCATATATAAAGCCGGATCCTCCTGAACATGCAGGTGACACACACACACACCTTCCTAACTCGCACTTCTTTGAAGACTTGAAGACTCGAGATGATTCATATTTCAAGAACGCCGGAGTTCTCCAACTGTGGAAACATGAACACCATCTCGATGTGCACCTCGTCTGAGCAGGACATGGGCTCGGTGGCTGGAGGAAGAAGCAGGCAAAGGTCTCACTCTTATTATAGTACAGAGGACTGCAAGAACTACGGTGTGCAGACGCAGACAGAGCAGACCTACCTGAGACCTCGCTCCAGGTATGTTTGCACATTCACCTTACAGGCCTGTGCTGCTAACACGGGTCTTTATATTTATGTGGATTTTTATGTGGTAAGATTTGCTTGCAACCAAAAAAACAACAAAAAGAGGCAGAATGATGACTAAATACAAAATGAATACTCAGTCTGTTGTCCTGCAGGTCCTTTTACAGTTACGAGACGTCAGAGCTTCATTCTGACTATGATGTTGGAAACTCTATGAGGTCCAGTCCACTGGGCCCGAGGGCCGGCTCCGTGATCCAGTCCCAAGTGAACAAAAAGAGAGAAGGGGATGGTGTTCGAGTCTCCTCCAAGTCCAAACCAAACAAGCACTCCTCATCTAGAGAACTTAACGGTACTGAGATCTTGTTTTTATGATCACCTGTGATGGCCTGGAGTCCTGTTTAAAAACCTGAAGATCTAAATGTGTGTATGTGTGTTCTGCTCAGGCAGTAAAGGCAACCTGAAGCCGGTCTCCATGATGACCATCTCTGAGTCGGACGACTGGGAGATCTGCTCCAGCTCGGGGATGAAGTACGGACAGTTTGTCGACTGGGAGAAAATAGACCCCGAAGCTGCAGAGAGATACCAGCGGATCCTGAAGAGCGACCACCAGCAGCTGAAAACAATGGGCCGAGGAGGATTCTGGGCCATGCCGCACACGCTCAGGGCCAAAGCCTACTACCACATCATCCACGGCATCAACTCCAGGTCAACACTGACGCTTTAAAAACACATTTTCTGTCATAAAACACATCATGTGTGTTGAGGGTGGATTGACTAATTTAAATCCACGTAGCTGAATGATCTGATTGTGGATTGATGTTGTATCTGCAGTGGATCCGTCTATCCAGACAGAGATGTCTACTATGAGCTGTCCAAGGAGCTCTTTGGAGAGCAGAAAATCAGCACCCACCCAGTCCCAGAGTACATGGAGGCAGGAGAAATACCCAGGTGAGAGAATGAGAATGAGTGAATGTAACATTTAGTGATTGGCTTTTTAATGTGCCATGCGCGATGCATTGGTCACCGGTGAGACTGAAACACAGACCAACAGGGAATAACGTCACACCGGTGATTTACAGACTTTATGTTGGAAACATTGATAAGCAGCCGTGTAGCTAACTGAACTGACTCAGCCCCGGGATGCCAGGAGCCAAACCCGGCAAGAAAACCACCTCGGTAGGCTGCTGTGTTCCTGCTCACTGCTGGTCCAGAGGTTGTGTTCGGTCACTGGAAGGTAGTCGCTGACACTAGCTCATAGCCCTAGCTGCAGTGCCTAGCAGTGGCTGCTATAAACGCCAATCAATATCCACGACAAGTCCCTATCTGAGTTTTTACAGGAAACGTTAAGTGTTGCTGTCAGAGCTTTAAGAACAGAAAATGTTCTTTGATTGTTCTGGATTCTGACCAGCTGTTGCTTTTTCTTTCATTATTCAGATACTGTCTCAACAAAGTCGGCATGAACTCTGTCAAAAAGATCCTCCTTTGCCTCGGCAAATACTTCCCAGACATGAACTTCTGCCCCATACTGCCCGAGTTGGTTTCCCTCATCCTCCACTTCAGCGAGGACGAAGCCGAGTGTTTCCACAGCGTGTCCCGACTAATCTGCTACAACGACGCCAACAAGCGCTACATCGACGAAACCTTCCTCACCTACCGCGCTTCCTGTATGACCTTCGGAGACCTCGCGAACAGATGTTGCAAAGGGATCCGGAAGCTGATCGCCAGCTCTCACCAGAACCTCTTTGAGTTTTACTCTGATTGGATCATGTGGATATTTGCGGACCTTCCCTTCACGTATGCCATCAGAGTGCTCGATGTCTACCTATTGGAAGGCTACAAGGTCCTCTACAGGTTTGTTGCTGCTGTGCTGTCACATTTGATCTGGGCGTGTTGGTTTCTCATGACTTTAAGTGTATTTCACCTCCTGCAGGGTGGCGCTGGCTTTGCTCAGCCTGTACAAAGTGTCCGTATCATCCAGAGTGGCGGACGTGGAGGACTTCAGGACGGATATGAAGAGTTTCGTGCAGAGCATAGCACGCCACTGCACGGCTGAGAAGCTTCTGGAGAAGGCCTTCAAGATTCCCATGGCCATGCGGAGGGAACTCAACCTCCTGTTCAACGCCAATAAGGACTCCCTCATGCAAAAAGGGGTCAGCATACACCAGAAGAGGTGGGTTAGTACAGAAATAGAACAATAGAACTTTGGATTGACGCAACAGAAGAACCATTTAAGCTCAACGAGAACCCTTTTAGAACCTTTAAAGGTGCTTGCTTGGGTTTTGTGAATTCGTGACGGATGTTTTACAGTTTTCTAATGTTTGATCAACCAAAATATTGAACGATTAATTGAGAAAATCATCTGCAGATGAATCCAGAATGAAAATAATCTAATGCTGTTACCCACCAATTAAAATGAAGAACCTTTAGTCCTTCGTGAAGAATCATCCTCTAAGAACCTTTAAAGAACCTTTAATTTTCTGACTGTATGTTATGTCCGTTTCATATTCTCATCACAGCTGTATCTGTTCCCAAAGGCAGGTGGTTGAGACGGTGGACTTTAACAACTTCACGTCCAATGTTGTGACGGCGACCGGGATGAGAGTCATCTGGGCCTGGATACCTGAGCGATTTGCCCTTTTCAGCCCCATCAGGCTGTTTAATACGGGCGAACACGGAAGAAGTCTCGCTTCGTGAGTTTCTTTCATGCACCAAAAGTCTTCCCGTCTTTTTTTTTTCATTTTGTCTGTTAATACGTGTTTTATGAAATGTAAGGTCATTACGGATCAACGCGTGCTGAACAGCACGTCCCAGCAGTCCCCAGTCGAGTTACATAACAGAGAGAGGCGAGTGTTTTCACTGTAAACATGTTTGCTTTGGGTGAAAGTCAAGTGACTTACAGTTCAGCAGTGACGAATGTTGTTTATGTAGAAAACTAACTCAAGCTGAAAGAACTAATCCTCAACGGAGTGTCTTTTATTTTGTAACACACCATCGAGGTTATTACTGACACTTTTCTCTCATATCTGTGTTGAATTTCAAATAACTGAGCAGCGTGTACACAAATATATAAATATATATATAATATACACACAGTGTACTACACTGTAAAAAAACAAACAAACAAAAAAGGTCAAAAGACTGAGCAGGGGCCGCCAAACAAAAATTGTAAAATTAGAGTAAAATATCTAAATTTCTACTGTATATGTAGTGTTATATGTAATTTAGGATGGCAAACACTGTATAAATAATGTAGTAATAATAACTGTATACCTTTATCATTATTGGTATAATACTTAAAATAACAGTTAGGTTTTTAATTTACAGATTATGTCCATTAAAGTTTTCTGTGTGCTATTTAAAAAGTTCATTTCCATAAATTTACACAGCAAGTTTATACAAATAAACACAAATAAACAAATGTTGTTTGACAGTGTGAGCAACAGATACAACAGATATATATATATCTCTGTTTATTAAAGACAACATGTTTTTGTCTTTCGTACAGATTCTACTCACATGTGGAGGGACACGAGCCGGTGGTTCTGATTATCAAAACTGTGGATGAAGAGGTAATGCCAGATATAATAATAAATATTACATAAATGTGTACATCTCTAATCATGGCTACACTTTCTTTCAATGCTTTTACAACCCTGAATCCAAAAAAAGTTTGGATGCTTTGTAAAATGTAAATTTATCTCAGAGGATTCAACGTTCAAAGAAAACCAGTCTGGACTCGTCAGTCCACTTCCGTCAGTCGGTCTCAGATGTTCTGGTCCAGAGAAGTGACCATGGTACTGAAATATTCTCATTTCCAGGTCTTTGGCGCCTTCCTGTCAACAGATCTGATAGAAAGACGAAAGCATGACTCGGATGGGCTCACGTATTTTGGAACTGGAGAGTGTTTTGTGTTCACGGTGAGACATCACACATGCTGTAACGTGTGGAGTGTTTTAGTATCATTTGCTGCATTAAACCACATCAAGTGTGAAACATGCTTTACTCTTTCAGCTCCGTCCCAACATGGAGCGTTACCAGCAGGCTATGGTCAACATCATGACCAGGAGAGCTTCCCCTCAGCTTCCTCGAGCGAACAACGCTCCCTCATGTGAGATATCCAGTCGGAGCTGCTGCCCCATCACCTCCACCACGACTCTGACCTGTCCTGCCGGGACGCCCCAAGACCCCAGCTACCTGACGATCCCCTTCACTGCCCCGTCAGAGGAACCCATGACAGCCAAAGAGCCGAAGAGAGCCAAGGAGCAAGAAGCCTCCATGTTCATAGCAGGCAGCGACAGTCAGCTCATCATCGGTACGTCAGCTGAACCCTTCGTTAGAAGAACACAGCAGCTCTGTCGGTTGGTTAACGTTCATGCATGTGTCCTCTTTCAGGTGGTGACGGCGGCCATGCGCTCCGCCTACAGGAAGACCTGGAGGGAGGATGCTCGGAGCCTTGTGACACATTTAAGAGCATCCCACTGTGCAAGAGACATTTCAAGGTTCAGGCATTGGAAGTGTGGGGCATCCAGAACTCCATCTCCCTTTCTCCCAGTTTCCCCACTCAGTAGAATAACAGCAGGGTCACTCTGTGCTGTGTTGTGTACATTGTGAAGCAGCTGAGTGAGTTTCACTGACATGTCCACACGTTAGGTTGATCTGTATAGCCTCACTGTGACGTGTGGGCCCCGCCTCATGGAAACATGCAGCATGCAGTGTGAGGGCCCTGACAGACCTTTTGTAGAGTCTTAGTTTGTCTGGTCTGGGCTGTAGAGACATGGCGTTTCACGATGGCGGACTCCGTGGAAGAGGACCTGCGCAGTCCGTAGTTATGAAAGTCACAAAAACATAAAGGTCAAATTCCACCGGGCACAGATGTGATGCTTTCTAATCGCAGCCCCGTAGTTTGAAACCAGAAGCTCCATGGTCAGCACCACAGGCCGTGACGTGACAGAGACAGTGTTATTTTTAGGTTATTAAACACTAATGAAAACAGAGTTATGAAGATTATATTCTGCAGATCTGACCCACTGGACCTTTAAACGGTGAATCTGAATCTGCAGGGCTGCTTGTAAATACCTCTTCTGCATTGTTTTTACAGTTTAGCTGCATTTGATACACAATGAAACTATTTTCAGTCTGTGTGATTTATTATAAACATTATGTTTGTACTGTGCATGTAATGGAGTAAAAAACGAGTCTCAGACTGAATTTTATTTGTTTATTTAACTCTCTCTGAGTTCATCATGTTGTATTATTGACGGTATGTATGCCTGTAAATATGTGTATGAAGCCCATGAACAGTATACACATCATAATACTTGTGTATCAGACCCAGAAGCACAGCTGGACTCGGGACGGGCTCCGGTTCTACCTACCAGAAATAAACCGACCCATTTTGAAACCTTTTGCTGCGTTCAAGGACTGTTGGGACTATTTAAAAAAACATTTAAACATGGAAAACTTTTTGTAGTTTTTATTGTTTTATTTTTTTCTTTGTCTGTTTGTTGTGATAAGATTCAGGAAAACGCCAATAAAAGATAAAAAGAGATAAAGAAAAAGGAATTGTAAACTTGTATTAATGGTTATTGATGAACTTTATCGACATTTTATTTTGAAATTTAAAATAATTAATTGCTAATTTCTTCTCATAGTTACAATCCCACAACATAAATCATGTATTTAAAGCAGAAACAGTTAAATAACAGAGCAAGTCTTCCTCCTGAAGCCGAGGTTTCCGTGCGGCTCCTGAACGCAGCACACGTCACCGCGGTAGCTTGGTGAGCTAACTGTAGCTAGCTTTAGCTTAGCGTTAGCTTAGCTTTACCCAGAGGGCTGTTGGATCGGAACCCGCGGGCTGAAGATGTGACGAGCCGCGGCCTGAAGCATCGGCACACAGGTGGGACTTCATCCGGTCCGAACCGGTTCATCGGAACCGGCTAACGGCGTTAGCTTTAGCACAGTTAGCAGCTAACGTTAGCCCAGATAACAACAAACTGCTAACTGTGTGTGTGTGTGTGTGTGTGTGTGTGTGTGTGTGTGTGTGTGTGTGTGTGTCTGTAACAACAACTGACTGTCTGTGATTCAACTTTATCACACACTGAGAGTAACGGATTACTCTGTAACGTGCAGAGATAAACAACAGAGCAGTACATGAAAACTATTACAAATATATAAATATACAGTATGAATACTTTGATATAAATAAATATATTTATGTTATGAAGATAAATAAGACTGAAACTACCACGTCCAGGTTTTAGACAGTCTGCGGGTCGTCACGGAGACTACGTCTAGGTTTTAGACAGTCTGTGGGGACGTCACGGAGACTACGTCCAGGTTTTAGACAGTCTGTGGGGACGTCACAGAGACTACGTCCAGGTTTTAGACAGTCTGCGGGGACGTCACGGAGACTACGTCCAGGTTTTAGACAGTCTGCGGGGTGACTGCATGTCCTGACATCATCCTCAGACAGAAACCTAAAGTAACGTCAGGATAGTTTGTTTATGTAAAAACTTCATCACATATTTGAACAATACAGAACTGATCATGGTGTGTGTGTGTGTGTGTGTGTGTGTGTGTGTGTGTGCAGGCTGCAGTCATGGGCCCGGACGCTGCATCCGTCCCTAAAGCAGAGTCTTCAGAGGAAAGTAAGACTTCATGTTTTTTATCCTTCAGCTCTCAGATAATAACTCAGTCACAGCGCTCACACTGACAGTTTCTCAAAGTGTGTGTCCGTACGTCTACGTCAGTCTGAGTCAGGACACGCTGGTTTTGTTTGAGGGGACGGGGCGTCGGGGTGGGTGGTGATGAAAATTGATTGATGTGACTGTTCCTCAGGTCCAGACGAAATCGTGGTGAAGGTCATCTCAGAATCTGACTCCAACGACGCTTCGACCGCCACCGATCCCGAGAGCTCCAAGCGGCCAGAGGGCGGCGACAAGAGCTACCCCTGCTCCACCTGCGGGAAGATATTCGACAGGCCGTCGAAGCTCGAGAGGCACAAACCCGTCCACACGAGGAAGCCCAAGACTCTCCATCAGTGTCAGCACTGCGAGAAGAGTTTCACACAACAAGAGAAGCTGATCCGACACCAGAACTGCCACAGTCGGACTAACAAGCACCCGTGTCCCGACTGTGGGAAAGTCTTCAACAGGCCGTCGAAGTTAGAGAGACATAAGCGCACGCACTCGAAGAAACCCAAGGCGCCTCATCAGTGTTCGTACTGCACCAAGACGTTCAGCAAGCTCAACAAGCTGGTCCGACACAAGCGCATGCACACCGGCGAGAAGCCGTTCACCTGCGCCGTGTGCGGGAAAGGATTCTCCGAGTCGGGTCACTGCAAAGCGCACGAGAAGACGCACGAGGAGCAGCCGGAGAAACCTCACTGCTGCACCGACTGCGGGATGTGCTTCTTCAAGGCGTCGGAGCTGCGGCGACACTTCCGCTCGCACACGGGGGAGAAACCGTTCAGGTGCAGCCTGTGCGAGAGCTGCTTCTCCCGCTCGGAGGGGCTGAAGCGACACATGAGGAGCCACACGGGCGAGCGGCCGTACAAGTGCATCGTCTGCGAGAAGGGCTTCTACTCACGCCAGGACCTGAACATCCACGGACTGACCCACTCCGGAGAGAAACCACACCTCTGCCCTGTGTGCGGGAAAGGCTTCTCGCAGCTCGGCAACATGAAGGAACACGAGCAGAACGTCCACATTAAGTCCGAGAAGTACATCTGCAACGAGTGCGGGGCGACCTTCACGCGCTACAAGTCGCTGACCAAACATCAACGGACGCACACGGGAGAGAGGCCGTACCTGTGCCTCACCTGCGGTCGCAGGTTTTCCTGGAGTCATTCTCTGAGCCGACACCGGAGGACGCACACGCACAGACAGATGTCGATGGACACGAGCAAAGACATGTCCAGTTTTGAAGGAGACTCTGTGAATCCTGGAGCCACGGGCTGAACATTGAAGCTGCTCGTGTCTTCACCTCTCAGAAGATCTGTCACAACCAAAGTTCTCTGAGCTCTGAATAAAGATAATAATGAAACGCTGACGAGTCTCTGCAGCCGTACGATAAACAGTCGCCAGTCTTCACTAAGTATCAGATTACTCTGATGTAATCCACTACCTCACTCGTACCCCTGAACAGCTTCAGAAGCGTTCTGACCACCAAACTTTGTCAACTTCAGATGTGTTGATGTTTTTCTGCCGTGAGTAAGAAGAGTACGTCATCGTCTGTTTTTAACGATCTGGAGTGTTTTATTTTGAAAATCAAACCGTTTCTGTGTCTGACTTCCTGTCAGCTGGATCTGCTCCATGCTGTTTGACGAGGCGTCCGTCAGAAATATTCTCCGTGCAGCTCACTGCATTTCATAAACGATAGTTTGACTTTTGTTGCCATCAGAAACCGTTAAAAGCCAAAAACTGACATTGCTGACTCAGAGCAGAAAAGTGCTGTGTCACTGTTTTATATTGATGTGTGTGTCATGTATATGGTGGAGTGACTCCACATATTTTAAACATGTATTCCATAGTGCTGTAGTTCACTGCAGAGAAACACAATGAGTCCAAAATATTCAAGTCGTGTTTTTATTTGTGCAGATAAAAATGTGAATTCAACCAAAATCTGTCAACACCAATAAAGTTTCATGTTTTAGATGAGTGTGACCGCCTTAATATGTATACATGTTTACTACGTCCAGGTCTGAGACAGTCTGCGGGGACGTCTCGGAGACTACGTCCAGGTTTTAGACAGTCTGCGGGGACGTCACGGAGACTACGTCCAGGTTTTAGACAGTCTGCTGAGACGTCACAGAGACTACGTCCAGGTTTCAGACAGTCTGTGGGGACGTCACGGAGACTATGTCCAGGTTTCAGACAGTCTGTTTTTGGTAAAATATGGAAAAATAAAATAGAAATATTAAATAAAATGTGTTACATTTTAAACACCCCTGTTCTGTTTTTACATACTTTTACAAACACGGTAAAATGTATTAATATTATAGTTGTTCTTGTGTTGGTGTCTTACTACATGTGTCTCTTAACATTACCTAATGAGCTGTTCTCACAATTCCCCTCATTTATCTAATTATCTTCCGTTTGAAGATATAAAAAAAATCCGAGTGTACGTGAACGCAGCAGTGACGTGTCACCGACCAATCAGCGTGGTCCAGAGCCCGGGCCGTTGCTAGGTAACGTGTGTTTGGTGTTGTGGTTGAAGAGTTAACGGGTCTGTCTCCGTAATTAATAATCGATTATCGGTGAATTATATATTATAAATAATCTCACACAGCTACACGGTCAGCATGGAAGCTCCCAGCCAGCCTCAGCTCCAGCTGGAAGCTGTTATCGGCTTCAACGGTGAGTTTGAAACGATGATATGAAGAAGTGTTTGTTAACTGTATTCATCTAAAGAAACATTTATTTATTTATGATGATATGAAGAAGTGTTTGTTAACTGTATTCACCTAAAGAAACATTTTATTTTGCACTTTGTTAAACAGTTACTGCTGTTTGCTCATCCAAGGACAGAAATAGAAAAACTATAGTTTACATTTGAATGTTAAATCTTATGCTATGTTATGCTATGCTATGTTATGTTATTTTATGCTATGCTATGTTATGTTATGTTATGCTATGCTATGTTATGCTATGCTATGCTATGTTATGCTATGTTATGTTATGTTATGCTATGCTATGCTATGCTCTGTTATGTTATGTTATGCTATGCTATGCTATGCTACGTTATGCTATGCTATGTTATGCTATGTTATGCTATGCTATGCTATGTTATGTTATGTTATGCTATACTATGCTATGTTATGCTATGCTATGTTATGCTATGCTATGCTATGCTATGTTATGCTATGCTATGCTATGCTCTGTTATGTTATGTTATGCTATGCTACGTTATGCTATGCTATGTTATGCTATGCTATGCTATGCTATGCTACGTTATGCTATGCTATGTTATGCTATGTTATGTTATGCTATGCTATCCTATGCTATGTTATGCTATGTTATGCTATGCTATGCTATGTTATGTTATGCTATACTATGCTATGCTATGTTATGCTATGCTATGCTCTGTTATGCTATGTTATGCTATGTTATGCTATGCTATGCTATGCTCTGTTATGTTATGCTATGCTATGTTATGTTATGTTATGCTATGCTATGCTATGCTATGTGATGCTATGCTATGTTATGCTATGCTATTTTATGCTATGCTATGTGATGCTATGCTATGTAATGCTATGCTATGCTATGTTATGCTATGCTATGTCATGCTATGCTATGTGATGCTATGCTATGTTCTGCTATGCTATGTTATGCTATGCTATGTTATGTTATGCTATGCTACGTTATGCTATGCTATGCTATGCTATGTTATGTTATGCTATGTTATGCTATGCTATGCTATGTTATGCTATGCTATGTTATGTTATGCTATGCTACGTTATGCTATGCTATGCTATGCTATGTTATGTTATGTTATGCTATGCTACACCTGCACTTTTATTTACTTTTAAACATTTTACTGTTGTTATTGTTTTTTTTAATTTTGTGTGTTTAATAACTGTATTGTCTTTTATTTGTCATGGCCACATTTTATTTATTTATCTATCTGTGGATTTTCACAGACTTCTGTTCATTCTATACGTTTCTGTTTTCACTCTTTGGGCTGAACGTTTGCATGAACGTTGTGATGTAATAAATAAAGTTCACACTGTGCTCCATCAGGTCACGTGACCTCCGGCCTGAGAGTCCACCCTGACAGCGAGCACCTGGTCTATCCTCTGGGCTGCAGGATCGTCCTGAAGAGGATCAAAGACGGCAAACAGGAGTTCCTCTGTGGACACACCAACAACGTGTCCTGCGTCTCGGTGTCCAAAAGTGGAGCGTACATTGCTTCTGGACAGGTCAACTTCATGGGCTTCCAGGTAACCGTGGTTACGATCCAATCACTGAACGCATTTACAGCATCGCCTGTGACAGTCTGAACAAACGTGTCTTTGCAGGCGTTGGTGATCATCTGGGACTACGCACAGCGAACAATCTACGCCCAGCTGGAGCTCCACAAAGCTAAGGTGGAGGCGCTGGCCTTCTCTCCCAACGACAAGTACCTGGTGTCCCTCGGCGGTCAGGATGACGGCAGGTAAACACCATCAGGCAAACTCATGATTGTTGTGGAGAAGTTGCTGAAGTCAAAGGTCAAAGGTCAGGAGTTCAGAAAGTGTTCAGGAGCCTCTGATGTCTGATGCTGTATTATTTATTGAATTAGAGACACTCTCAAAGTTCATCAGAAGTGCCTGAGTCGGTCTCACATTCTGCCCAACTCATCCTGGTGGATCGACTTTAAACCCCAAGATAACACCACAAATACTACACGCCCAGAATGAGTCACAGAGAATGTCTTTACCCATGGAGGTGTTATTGTCAGCATGTTCTAGTCTGGAGACACAGATGTCTGTTTACGCAGATTGGACCGTCAACAACAAGCTATCTATTATGTCTATGAAGGCAGCAACAGGTCTCTGTGACCCTGGACACCACAGTGTTGAGATAGACTGGCACCTACTGTTCCCAACCAAAGACAAACAACTAATACTGCTGAGGACCTCAAGGCCCACACGGGACCTCAAGGCCCACACGGGACCTCAAGGCCCACACGGGACCTCGTTAACCTCAGGAGAGAAAACTCCAGAACAATGATGTGTTACTGAATAGTTTGTGAGCAGATCTGTTGTTTTGTGTGTTCCAGCATCGTGGTGTGGAACATCGAGACCAAGCAGGCCATCTGTGGGAGCCCGGCCTCAGCCCACAGCGCCGGACACTGCCTCACCGTGCAGTACTCCAACAAGAGCGACAACATCTTTGTTTCTGCTGGGACGTGAGTCAGTGTGTGTGTCTGCTGCCATGTTCATCAGTCTTCTTGTTCACTGAGAGTGTGTTCACCTCGCTGCTCTGTCTCTGGGCAGCGGGACACTGCGGGTCTGGGAGCTGGACCTCCTCAACAGGAAGATCCGGCACACAGAGTGTCAGACCGGCAAGCTGAAGAGGGTCGTGAAGTGTATCGAGGTACGACGCCTGTCAGAGCTTTGCAAAGCTCAGTCATGCTCGTGTCGCTCATTGTCTGTATGAATGTTTAGATTTCAGAGGACGACCAGTTTATTTTCTGTGGCACCACCAGCGGAGACATCATGAAGATCAACCTGAGGACGGGGCTCCTCAGTGACTGTGGTCCAGCTAAGAAGAAGTACAGTCTGGTGGGTCATCGCGGTCACACTCCGGCTCTCTGAAGCTCATTTCAGCCTCTATATTCAAACTCAGCCACCTTGGTGTGTGTTTGTGTGTGTGTGTGTGTGTGTGTGTGTGTGTGTGTGTGTGTGTGCAGGGTGTCAGTGTGCTCAGGATCCTGAAGTCTGGAGACCTGCTTGTAGGATCTGGATCTGGCACCTTCACTCTGTGCTCCAGGACTAACTTCAAAACTCTAAAGTGAGTCACATGACTGTATCACCAGAGTCATCCGTTAGAATAGATCAGACTGGGTAACAGTATTTATTATAATATTATAATTTATTTTCTTTACATTTGTCCACGTCAGGGAGGTGCAGCTGGAAAAGGGCGTGACCTCCATCGCCATCAGAGGGCAGGGCCAGCAGGTCTTTGTCGGGACGGAGGCCGCTGAGATGTATCGCTTCAGCTACGACGACTTCAAACCTGAACTCATCTCCACCAGCCACAGCAGCGCCGTGAAGGACGTGGCCATATGTTCGTAAGTGACAGACAGAAAGGCAGACAGACAGACAGGCAGGCAGACAGACAGACAGACAGACAGACAGACAGACAGACATGTACCCCGTTGATCATCATGCACGGCTGCAGTACCTCACTGTGCTCACTAGATGGTGACACACGCTCGTCTCCACGTTGATCCATCACAAACTGAAAAACCAACATGAAGAGTCTCAAAGTCAAAGTTTTCTTTTTAAATCAACATTAATAAAATATGCAAATAAGTCAAATAAACTCAGGAGATAAGAAGAAAAACAGATGTTCTGTGAAGTGTTTCTAATATTTTGTCCCCCATAGTTCTGTCAGTAAAGGTCTCATACCTTCATACAGCAGCAGCTCCTTCATTCATCCCCTTTAATTGGTCAGCTGTCTGTTGTACACTGCCTGATGTCAGCACGTCTCTCCTCATTCTGTTTCTCTTCTAGCGGATCCTCTGAATTATTCGCCACGTGCTCTGAGGAGGACATCAGGCTGTGGCACATCGACAAACCCAAAGAGCTGCTGCGCATCACTGTCCCCAACATGACCTGCAACTCTCTGGAGGTCATGGCTGACGGACACAGCATCATCAGTGGTGGGACACACACACACACACACTGTCGTTCAGCTTCTGTTCCTCAGTGATGCAGGAAGAGAAAACATGCTTTCATTCATTTCTTCCAGCGTGGAACGACGGGAACATTCGCATCTTCGCCCCGGAGAGCGGTCGGCTCATGCTCATGATTCACGACGCGCACAGGATGGGCGTGACCGCCATCGCCGGCACCAGGAGCTGCAAGAGGATCGTGAGCGGAGGAGGAGAGGGCCAGGTGAGTGCACAGCTCCATCGTCCAACATGTTCAGTGTTCTCGTCAGATGAAGACACACAGACACGAGCACCACCATCCTGAGAGGGTCTGGTGCTTCACCTGTTGCAGGTGCGTGTCTGGATGCTGCACTCGCGTGGCCATCAGCTGCTGGAGACCATGAAGGAGCACAAAGCCACCGTGTCCTGCATCAAAATCAAGAGCGACGACAAAGAGTGTGTCACCGCCAGCTCAGACGGCGCCTGCATCATCTGGGACATAGTGTGAGTGACCCCAACACCACGACCACGTGTTTCCATACAAACACCAGACATAACAAGTTAGAGAGTGCTGCCTTCAGGTGTGAGCTGTAACAAGGGAGAAACAGCAGGAAGAAATCCAGTTCAGTCTTCATGAAGAGCTTTAAATCCTGTAATCCTGCGAGGAGACAGTGGTCACGTTTGTTCACTGTGGATTAAAGTCTTCCAGCATGTGCTCCTCGTTCGTTCTTCTCCAAAGTTGTTCAGGTGTTTGTTTCATCAAACCATCAAACTTTGAAACTCTCTCTTCTGTCTCTTCTCTCTCTTCTGTTTCTTCTGTCTCTTCTGTCTCTTCTCTCTCTTCTGTCTCTTCTCTCTTTTCTCTCTCTTCTGTCTCTTTTCTCTCTTCTGTCTCTTCTGTCTTTTCTGTCTCTTCTCTCTTTTCTGTCTCTTCTGTCTCTTTTCTCTCTTCTGTTTCTTCTGTCTCTTCTGTCTCTTCTCTCTTCTCTCTCTTCTGTCTATTCTGTCTCTTCTCTCTTCTGTTTCTTCTGTCTCTTCTCTCTCTTCTGTTTCTTCTGTCTCTTCTCTCTTCTCTCTTTTGTCTATTCTGTCTCTTCTCTCTTTTCTGTCTCTTCTGTCTTTTCTCTCTCTTCTCTCTCTTCCGTCTCTTCTCTCTCTTCTGTTTCTTTCATCTCTTCTGTCTCTTCTCTCTTTTCTCTCTCTTCTGTCTCTTCTCTCTCTTCTCTCTCTTCTGTCTCTTCTGTCTTTTCTGTCTCTTCTGTCTCTTCTCTCTTTTCTGTCTCTTCTGTCTTTTCTGTCTCTTCTGTCTCTTCTCTCTTTTCTGTCTCTTCTGTCTTTTCTGTCTCTTCTGTCTCTTCTCTCTTTTCTCTCTCTTCTGTCTCTTCTGTCTCTTCTGTCTCTTCTCTCTCTTCTGTCTCTTCTGTCTCTTCTCTCTTTTCTCTCTCTTCTGTCTCATCTGTCTCTTCTGTCTCTTCTCTCTTTTCTGTCTCTTCTGTCTCTTCTGTCTCTTCTGTCTCTTCTGTCTCTTCTGTCTCTTCTCTCTTCTGTTTCTTCTGTCCTTTCTCTCTCTTCTGTCTCTTCTGTCTTTTCTCTCTCTTCTGTCTCTTCTCTCTTTTCTGTCTCTTCTGTCTCTTCTGTCTCTTCACTCTCTTCTCTCTTTTCTGTCTCTTCTGTCTCTTCTCTCTCTTCTGTCTCTTCTCTCTCTTCTCTCTTTTCTATCTTTTCTGTCTCTTCGGTCTCTTCTGCCTCTTCCCTCTCTTCTGTCTCTTCTCTCTCTTCTCTCTTTTCTCTCTTTTCTGTCTCTCTCTCTCTCTTCTCTCTCTTCTCTCTTTTCTCTCTCTTCTGTCTCTTCTCTCTTTTCTCTCTCTTCTCTCTCTTCTGTCTCTTCTGTCTCTTCTGTCTTTTCTGTCTCTTCTCTCTCTTCTGTTTCTTCTGTCTCTTCTCTCTGTTCTCTCTCTTCTGTCTCTTCTCTCTCTTCTGTCTCTTCTGTCTCTTCTGTCTCTTCTCTCTTTTCTGTCTCTTCCTGTGTCTTGCTGCAGGCGCTTCATGAGTCTTCAGATGGTGATAGGAAACACGATGTTCCGGACGGTGTGCTACCACCCAGAGGATTACCAGATCATCACCAGTGGCACCGACAGAAAGGTGAGTTTGAGACTGTTGATGCTTTAACTCATTATTTATTTTATTCAAATCACAATTATTATAATCTGTTATTATAATCAGAAATGTATCATTCCTCTGTCCTCTGTCTGTCCAGCATGGACACAAAGTGTGTTCAGGTGTTCTTCAAGGTATTTTAGAGTTTGTCATTTCCTGACAAACCATAAAAAGTTGTTGATGATGTCATCCTGCACTCAGGGGGCGTGGCTAAAGCAGCAAACTGCTAATTAACTGCTGCTAATTGAATCAGCCGTCAGCATGGAGCAGAATAACGTTACACTCTGTCCTGTTTCCTGGAGACTTTCAGGTGTGTTTTGGTGGTTTTACACACTGACTCGTAAGAAGGCGTCAAACCTGCGGTCGGTGGTTGTAATGATTGACGATCCCTCAGGGCGCAGAGAGACGTCTGTAATCTAGACGTCTCATTATGCTGTTATTGTTATTCTAATCTGCAGCCTGTGAGCCTGAGAGAAAAGCCCGCCGCTCTGCTCAGATCACACGACTTGCACAATCACACACACACTTGCTTGTCCACAGATTAGTTTGAAAAGCTTGTAATTTGTTTCTCAGCTCAACATAATTAAGGCATTGTGTTGGCTGCGAGTCGCCGTGACTAAAACACTCAGCCGCCCTTTAAAGTCTGTTATTCTGGGAGTCATTCTGATTAACTCTGCAGCGCTCCTGCACAGAAGGTCAGGAGCAGAGTGAAACGCTCGTTTCCTTGATTGTGCACTTCATCCTCACCCCTCGCACCCGGCCACACACTGAAACACACACTGCCGCCTCCCCTGCACACTGAGCGGCGAGGACAAGTTGTGCTGATTAGCACAGCGCCGTGGATGTGCTGAGTGAGGAAAAGGGACGGGCGGAGGTAGACGGGTGGTGGTGGGGGGGTTGCTGTGGTGTTCGTGCCTTCCTGCGGATGTTGCCTGTGCCGCCCGAGCTCCAGCCAGATCCACCATCTGCTCATCCCAGGACACAGGCGCTCTGTCTGGGAGAACAAACACCATCGCTCTGCTCCCTCTCTCTCTCTCTCTCTCTCTCTCTCTCTCTCTCTCTCTCTCTCCAAGCCTTCATCACATCCCAGCATGCATCTCTGAGCAAATTCACAGAAAGTTAAGCGATCGGAGAGGAAGGGGCGGAGACGAGGGAATGGAAGGTCAGGGAGAGGTTGTTTGAATGATGATGGTGGTTACATTTAGTCATTTAGAGACTCACAATAAGTTAAAATCAGTGTGACGAGGACATGTTAGTGCAGGGACAGTTGTAGGGGGACAGATGTGTCATGTCCAGCTGTTGGTAGTGTTGTAGAGGAGGTCCTCTCTGAAGAGCTGGAGGTCTTCAGGAGGTCTGTGAAGGTAGAGAGGGACGCCCCTGATCTGTAGGAACTGGTTCCACCAACGGGGAACAACAGACAGAAAAGTTTGGATTGTCCTGAGCTAGTCGTCGTTCATTGGAGGAGGTAACACGTCTGTATGAGGACGTTCACGTAGGTCGGTGTCTAAGTTTCTCACCATGGACAGGGAGTCAACTTTGATGTGGACGTGTTGGTGTGTCGGAGGTTTGGGTCATCAGGTGGAAATGACAGATAGAGCTGTGTGTCATCTGCATAGCAGCGACGTGAGGCGCCATGTGAGGGTTTAGTCTTTGTTTTATTTGATGGTTTTGTTGATGACTGACGTCGCTTCATTGTCAAATATATATATAATATAAAACATGACAGCGTTGAGGCCGAGACAAGACCAGGACCAGACAGAGTCCAGCCTGACGAGGGAGCTAATATTCCCCATCGACTCGGTCAGCGCTGTGTTTTCTTCTGGATGTTTTGCAGATGAACTTTTTTTGGTTTTAGGAGGTCAGATGTTATCACAGACTTCTTCTCTTCAGTCTCTTTTTCTTAAATCAGAATCACATTGAATCAGGTTCCTGGTTAAACGTCCACTGAACAACACGATCACTTGTCTTAGTGCCTGGTTGATTCCTCCAACGGGCTGAAATAAAAGAAGGAAGATGGAAAGTTGAAGCTCACGATGAGGAATAACAGACTCGTTAGTATGAAGATGTTAATCTGTCGCCTCGCCTTGCGTGTAATTCATTTCCTGGCGTGTTGTTGTCGCCGAGGCTGAGAGAGCGAACACAGATGGACCAAGGCGACTCGCACAGGTGGGAGTCTTTAATAAGCTGCTGAAATGAGACGAGGACGAGGGGAGAGGTCGAGGAAGAGACAGAGACCACACGAGGCGGGGTTACTGTATATATAGATATGTATGTAAAGCATGACTGTGATGTCATCCACATCAGACTGGATGCATCCTCATTTCTTTGAATTTGAGTTTGCTGTTTGTAACGATCCCCCTCTGCTCGTGGCTGTTTTCCTAAATTACGCTCTGCAAAGTTATTTGGTGGAAATGATATCAGTGAGTCTTTCCACGTGAATAAACAGAAATGTTCCTGTGGCTTGTAAAGTCCAGAGAAAAACTATAAATAAGATTCTTCTTGTTCTTCCTCTGAGCGAGCCTTTTGTTCCTCTCTGCCTCTTTCCGGCAGCATTCGATACGTCTGTGTGAGATTACGTTTCCCTGCTTTAATGCGTTGGAGGCTCTGTGCACAGAAATGAAATCCTGTCTGAGACACTTTATAAATGTTGGCCTTATTCTGAGCAGCTCTGTGTAACATGAACTTTACGTAACACTTTGACAGAGGTTAGTCCAGCAGCATCAGTAAGGCTGTTAAAACCACAACGTTCAACAGTCTCAAGCTGCACTGCAAACCGCTCACTGTGGAAGTCACAGTGACTAACTGTTGACAAGTAACTACAGTACATCATAGTTACTGTCATTTTTACAGTAACTATGATGTACTGTAGTTTTTGACTGAATACACAGTGTACTTATACTTACTGTGAAATGGTTTACAGTCATTCACTGGGCACAAACAGTAAATGACTACAGCGTAGAGTACTGTGTCAGTCTGATGTACTGCGAATGTGAGTGTGTGAGGACTCGATGTTTTCTAATGATCACATCCGTCCATCCGTCCGTTCACGGAGCGGACTTTGAAGACGTCATCAGGTTCCTCTGATAAATAAGAAGAAAGGAGCGACGGTGGCGTTTGGTTGGTTCTGTGCTATAAATAACTCGAGCTAACAGCGTCGCTTTGTGATGCTCTGACAGCTGCAGAGACGATCAGCAGTGTGTGTGTGTGTGTGTGTGTGTGTGTGTGTGTGTGTGTGTGTGTGTGTGTGTGTGTGAGAGAGAGAGGCAGAGCTGGAATGTAACTAAGTACATTTACTCAAGTAAAGGTCTAGTAAAGCTTCTAGAGGGATGTAGAGATGTATTCCCTCCACTACATTTGTCTGACACATTTAGTTACTAGTTACTCTTCAGATTACATCACACCCCTCCTGTCCAATGAAATTTGAGTTTTTTCTGCAGCATTAGGTTAAATAAATATTTAAAAATGTTGTATGAGCTGAAAGAAGAGTCACAAAGCTGAATACTGACACGTTTCCATGCAGTGCTTTAACTTAAAGGACGTGAGTATAAACATGCTGATAGACTCAAACCGCTCATTTTCATGCAGAGTGAGAGGTCACATGCTGTATGTGACCAAAATAGGAAATAATGATGTTAAAGAACAAAAGCACGACAACAAAGAGACGCTCAGTCAGCTGCATCATCTGTGCCGTCAGCCAATAGAACGACAGGAAGCGGTCAAAAGGTGTAAGGAAAGAGACACACACTTTATATATGCTTAAATATTCCAAAATAAAGCTGACATGTTACAGATGTATGTATGCGACTGTGGAGCAGTGTGAGGAGCTCTGAATCAGCTGATGAGGCTCGTTTCTTAAAGCTTGTTAGTAACGTGACGGCTCGTCACATGTTCCCCTGCTGCTCACGGAGCTCCTCTGTCGACCTGCAGCCACGTTAAACTCAGATCTCTAACGCTGACTACAAAGCAGTCTCCGGTTCTTGAACGTCCTCACACAGACAGATGTTTCTTTAGACTCTTTAGGAAGTGTCTAAGATTGGACAAAGTTCTGAGTTGAGACTGTTTTGCGGGTCACACTCTTCAGTGTGTTAACTCCGTCCTCAGGTTTCCTACTGGGAGGTCTACGACGGTACTGTCATCAGAGAAGTGGAGGGCTCCAAGTCCGGGGCCATCAACGGCATGCACGTGACGCAGGACGGCAAATACTTTGTGACAGGTATCAGCTCGTCACACGTCTGTGGCTGCTGCTTTCAGTACGATTCATCTGAAAAGAAACGAGTTCCTGACACGTTTGATACTTGAACTTGTTTGTTTGAGCTCAGTGGCATCTTTTCTCCACGACAGGTGGAGATGACAAGCTGGTGAAGGTGTGGGACTACGCGGAGGGTGTAGTCACCCACATAGGAAAAGGTCACGGCGGCAGCATCACCAGCATCAAGGTCTGCTCTAACAACAGCACCCTGATCAGCACCAGCGCAGACGGAGCCATCCTCAGGTGGAGGTTCCCCCACCCGCCTCCATCCTCTTAATGTGACATGAATCACTTTAAAATCAAACTTTAATGTTTCCTCTGAGCAGAATTCACTTTTACGTTTCGGAACGGAAAATAAAAACTGTAGAAATCTGTTTGTTGTGATTTGTTGCCAGAACCAGAAAATAGTCGGTGGTGTATTCGTCACATTGAACATTGAATGGTGTCTACAGACTTCCTCGATGCAGATGAACCATGAATATGCAAAAACAAGGCTACATGATACAGTACATTAAATGTACAGATATGATTCTTCTGTCTGCTGCTGCAGAGCGAGCAGGAGGCCCAGATACTCGGCTGCTGTCAGCTGATCCATCAGCGGCGATTCCCTCGAGAAGCTCTCTGACTGCCTGATTCAAACCTGCATCACTGTCTCTGCCTCCATCCTCCCTGCCCATCATCACAGTCACCTTCATAAAGAAGTTGACTTGGACTTTGTTTACAATGTTTTCCAACAATGCTGGAAAAAGAGCATCAGGAGAAATTCTGGAAGTATTGGACGATCTATTTCAATAAATCCAGCACATCTGGCTCACTAAATTCAATCTTCAGTAGCGCTGAGCTGTGAAATGAAGCTGCAGATGATTAGAATCTGAATAAAGCACGAAAAGATGCTGATCCTGGAAAGAAACGCAGCTAACACGCCGTGCACGGACGGTGCGCTAACATCCATTTCACTTCATTCTGTGCAGCAGCATTAAGAAGAGAGCAGCCGGGCTATTTATAGGATACAGTGCATGTGTCTCTATGTGCTGATGAGGTGTTCTTAGAAAAGGTAGATACACGATCATAGGTTCAGTTCAGCTGCAGCTCATTTATTTAGCATCAGTAGAACAAGAAGTTCTCATGACTCCACATAGAACAGGTCTACTCCAACAACTCGACAAAGATGCAAAGTGACAATAATAATATTGATAACCACGATGCTCCAAACTCCACAGAAGTTAGTAATGTATCAACGGGACATGAAGTGTCCAGATGGAGAGAAGAAGAGGAGTTCAGCGCGTCATGGGAAGTCCCCTGGCAGCAGAATTAAGGGATGACCTGAGCCAGAACCAGAACCGGGAGCTGGTTCCACAGAAGAGGAGCTTGATGGCTGATGTACTTCTGGACTATAGGAACCATGAGGAACCACAAAGAACCATGAGGAACCGCAAGGAACCATTAAGGAACCACAAAGAACCATGAGGAACCGCAAGGAACCATTAAGGAACCACAAAGAACCATTAAGGAACCATGAGGAACCACAAAGAACCATGAGGATTTATATATATTTATACATATTAAGGATACATATATTATATTTGTTTGTACAGATTTTTTTTTGGCATGTTTTGTTTTACTGGAGGACAGAGAGGAGATGAGATGCAGCAAAGGACTCATCCAGAACCGGGCCGGGTCACTGCAGCGAGGGCGCCAGCCCCTGATACATGTGGGCACTGGGCACGCTCCACCAGGTGGTGGTGCCTCCTCTTTAACTTTCCAACCTCAGGTGTGTCTTTATTTTATGATATCGGCACTGTTAGTCTTTATTATAATGTGACAATGATGAAGACTTGATTCTTTCTATTTTTATTCTTCATATCTCTGAACACCTTGCAGAGGTGAGGTCCTGTCAGGTAAACAACAAGAATCATGAAATGTTTTACACTTTATTAAAGGTGTTCAACAGACTCCACATGGTCCGGTTCTGGTCTGAATGACTCGGAGCTGGGTTGATGACTCCCTCTGGAGACGATGGAGTCAGGTGATGCTGTGCTTGGTCCTACAGGGGGCAGTTTAAGGCTGAGATGCTTGAAACCTTCCAAAGACAACACTTCCTTGTTCCCTGTCTCATGAACAAGTGGACCTTCCTGCTCCCTGCCGGTCCAGAGGTTTCTGAAAAGAACTTTGTGTCCACCTTTGTGTTGTGATGAACAGGAACAGGATCCTCCAGACAGAAAGTTCTTCACTGTAGCCCCAGAGACAGGAGAGGAGGGAGGAGAGGAGGGAGGGAGTCTGAGCGCAGAGAGCGTCGATGAGGAAGAATTTGAACCTGCCAGTCGGAGGGAGGGACGCGGATCGTCGGTGCAGGATTAGGTGATCACACCGTACCGGGGATTGTTACCGGGATGTCAGAGGAGAATCAGTGAAACATGTGCCTTACTGGCACCGAGCCGGTGCCACCTCAGCGGTAAGTGGAGAGAAGGAAGGAGGAGGAGGAGGTGGAGGAGGAGGAGGAGGAGGAGGAGGCGTAGACAGCCTGGCAGACAGGTGCGCCTCCACAGCCCGTTTCATTTGTGTCGGTCCGGTCAGCGCCATGGATCCGCGCAAGGACAGCAAGGTAAGAAAACACATGAAGCCCAAAGCCACGAAGCGGAAAGAGAAGACGCACAGAGCGGGGAGGTTCAGCAGGAGGAGGTCGCTGCGATCGATCGGGAATTTCATGGGAAGGATCCTGAAAACTTTGGGCACTTTGGCGCACTTCGGCGACGCGGATCCGCCGGACGCGGAGGACGACGACGGCGGCTTCGGGCAGAGCGCGTCGGGGGCGTTTAACGACGAGGGCACCGTGAAGAAGAGCTCCACGGTGTCCTCCTCTCACGGCTCGGTGAAGGACAGGCTGTCGTGGTGCTACGGCGATAAGACCCCCGGGGTGCTCGGGCTGAAGAACCACGGCAACACCTGCTTCATGAACGCCGTGGTCCAGTGCCTCAGCAACACGGACCTGCTGGCCGAGTACCTCGGGCTGGAGCAGTACAAGTCGGAGCTGAGCCACGGGAGGGTGAACGGGGAGGTGAGAGGAGCAGAGGAGCGGCAGAGGAGCGACAGGGGGGAGGTGAGAGGAGCAGAGGAGCGGCAGAGGAGCGACAGGGGGGAGGTGACCGAGCAGCTGGCGGCGCTGGTTCGAGCGCTGTGGACGCTGGAGTACACGCCGCAGCTGTCCGTGGAGTTCAAGGTGAGGACGCAGACACATGATGAAGGTGGTGATGATGATGATGATGATGATGATGATGATGATGGTGATGATGATGATGATGGTGATGAAGATGATGATGATGATGGTGATGATGATGATGATGATGATGATGGTGATGGTGATGATGATGATGATGATGATGATGCTCAGCTCTTTGTTCTGTTGTTGTTGTTGTTGTTGTTGTTTACCTCACGGGGAAGTGTTTCCTGTTTACGTTTGATATCCTGACATGAAGAGATGATGACACACATGGATATTATAATAATTATATTTATATTCTTTATTATTATTATTATTATTATTATTCTCATTATTATATTTTATTATTATTATTATTATTTATTTATTTCTTATATTATTATATATTATTATTATTATTATTTTATATTATTATATCATTATTATTATTATTATTTATTATTATATCATATATTATTATTATTAAGTATTATTATTATTATTATTATTATATTTATTATTATTATTGTATTATTATTATTATTATTATAATTATTATTATTAGTTATTATTATCATCATTATTATTATTTAATTAGTCCCCAGACAAAAAAAAATACCCACCCAAACCACCCCCCCCCACCCCACACACCCCCCACACCCCCCCCCCACCACCCCCACCCCCCACCCCCCCCCCAAAAAAAAAAATTTTTTTTTGTTACCCAAACCCCCCCACCCCCCCCCCCAAACACAACCCCCCACCCCCCACACCAACGCCCCCACCAAACACCCCAACCCAACCCCCCCACCCACCCACACCCCACCCACAACACCACCCCTGTGTTTGTTTTGGTTTTTATTGCACAACACCCACCACCCCCCCAACAACCCCACAACCACACCACCACCCACCAACCCCAACCACCCTAGAAAATCCCGAGTGTAAAACCCCTGGGGTAAACCATGACTACAGCTGTACTCGAGATGTGTTCTGAATTACATTACTTCTGACAAAAACCAGCAGCAGCTGAGTATCAACTGCCTGTCCGCAGCAGTCACCAGCTCGGCGTCTGTCCTTTCACGCATTTTCATCCAGTCTTTCAGCACTTTAATGTCAATTTCAACCAAGCTCCTCACCAACCACTAAAAGTCAGTCCCACATTTACTCTTGTCCGGCGGCTTCTTGCTCGCTCACTCTCTCCTTTTCTCTTCTTAGCTTCCTCCGTCAGCGTCCTCTTCACTCTCTTCTCCTCTGCCATCATGTCCGTAGAAGCTGCTGAGCCTGGTTACCTCCTCTTCTTCTTCCTGGTCGTCCATAACGCCTGTTGGTACAAACACTCAGTTCGTCAGCTCAGAGCGACGGGTACCCGTCGCTCTGAGCTCACCGCCAAGCTGACGAACTGAGCTAACAGCAGCTACAGCTGTCAGCAGTTTACTTCACTGTCCATCATAAACTCTGTAAATCACAGAGAGTTGAGAGTTGATTTAACTGCACACTGTTCCACCTCATCACAGCGAGTCTCAAACTCACGGGGCCTTCAGGCGCTTTAAATCAAATCATCACATATTAATTGACGCGCAGCAAACCTGAGGCCGGGTTAGTCTTCCAGGAGTTCTGCTGGAGTTTCTGCTTCTCAAGGCAAAATATAATTAAGCTGCCTGCAGTCTGTGTTTGCTGCAGTTGGAGACAGAGAGAAAAAGGGGGTCAACAGGGGCTCACAACACGGAAATGAGTCCCCCCGGGCCTCTGTGAGCATCCAGTGATGGTACAGAGACGTCACTCTCACACACATTCCTCTGCTGGAATCTCCACAGTTACCATCCTACAGCTTTTGGAGTCACCCAGCAGCACAGCAGGCAAACATCAGGAGGGTTTGATGGGATTTGTGAGTGACTATAACAGTCTGTATTGGCAGAACAAATATTTGAATGGACGCGTCAGGTGAGCTCTCGTTTGAATGTGGTGCAAAGGTCACTTCCTGTGAATAAAGGCTGCGTCTTAGGTGAACATTAGCTACACGAAGCGGTCATAATACATTTTATTATGATTCGTGGAGTCATTCTGCGGTTACTGATCACACGCAGACCTCCGCTTGGCTCACCTGCCGCAACAATCTGACACTTCAGGTGGTTCACCTGCATTCCTCAACTGTCGTGTGGAGCGCGTGGGAGTCGAGCATTCCTTTCTGACTTAGACAGACTGACTTTCCTCTGGGCGTGTTGGGCGACAGTCAGCTGCTCTGTTGCATCAACAGCCTGGGGGGGAGTCATAGGGGAAGGCGGAGGTCTGCATCACCTGCACAGGAGATATTTATAAGTCAGGTCCAAAGGTAGAGACTGATACAGAAGGAGAGCTCGTCATTATTCCTGAGCACCTGCATGCTGCTGAGGAATAAAGAGCACAATATAAACTCCTGTCACGCGTTGCTTCACTGATTTGAGCCTCTGTCGACTGAAATAATGAAAAGCTCATGACGAGACAAAAACACGAAGGTCTTCAATGCAGTAATGTGAATTGGTATTCAGTAAAATGACCTCTTCTGATTGGCTCCTGCAGAGCGACACAAACATATGAAGAACACAGTGTGTGACCACAGGTGGGTTATCGCACTGATAGTGCTGTTATACTGAATATCAGCACGGCACGATGATCACAGCGTGCTGATTTTCAAAATAACAGCACGGCCTCGAGCGTCATATTCAAATAAACAGTTCTAACATTAAAGTAACGTTGGTCTAACATTAGAGTAACGTTGGTCTAACGTTAGAGTAATGCTGGTCTAACATTAAAGTAACATTGGTCTAACATTAAAGTAACGTTGGTCTAACATTGGAGTAACGTTGGTCTAACATTAGAGTAACGCTGGTCTAACATTAAAGTAACGTTGGTCTAACATTAAAGTAACGCTGGTCTAACATTAGAGTAACGCTGGTCTAACATTAGAGTAACGTTGGTCTAACATTAGAGTAACGTTGGTCTAACATTAGAGTAACGCTCGTCTAACATTAGAGTAACGTTGGTCTAACATTAAAGTAACATTGGTCTAACATTAAAGTAACGTTGGTCTAACAGAGTAACGCTGGTCTAACATTAAAGTAACGCTGGTCTAACATTAAAGTAACGTTGGTCTAACATTAAAGTAACGTTGGTCTAACATTAAAATAACGTTGGTCTGACTAAAGTAACGTTGGTCTAACATTAGAGTAACGTTGGTCTAACATTAGAGTAACGTTGGTAGTTGTAGTTTATCTTTAGTTATTCTGATGTTGACCTGACGGTCAGTGTGGTCATGTGACATCATGTGACGTCATGTGACATCATGTGACGTCATGTGACGTCCTTTATCTCGTGTTGTCACAGACACGTAATGAATTGTTCAGGTGTCATGTTTCTTAAAGGGACAGCGCAGGGAGCTTTAGTTCACTTCAGACTGATGATATGTTTGTTTTGGAACGTTCTGTCAACGCTGCAGAAACGCTTGGTAACAGTTAAAGTTGAAGTTATTGGTTGTGTATTGATTACTGACGGTGGCTGATCAGGTTTATTATCAGATGGTAGGATGCAGTCTCATCCCTGCTGTGTTCCTCAGTAGACCGTCGTCTGGTCTGTGATGGCAACAAGCGACAGACAGTGGGGCCTTAAAGAGGCAGCGCTCAGTCAAACAGTGGAAAAGAAACTTTTCTCTGGCTTTGTGTAACTTCTCTCCTCCTGGCGTCAGGATTCGGAGTGAGTAGGAGTCATGAGCCTGTCAGAGGGAGCTGCAGCAGATACCTCAACAAATATGCAGCAGGAAGTGAAGTCAGCATTCAGTGTTGCTGTTTTCTTCACCTGCAGACACTTCACTGCGTTTCCTGCAGCTCAGCACTTCTCATCTGTGGAGTTGCTCTGCTGCACGCCCTCATTAGATTCCCACACCGTGATATGAAGTGCAGTAGGTAGAGGTCAAACTTTCCGACTTCGCTCTAACTGCTTCACTACACATTTGACGTTGATGAAATCTGGAGGGATGAAGCGTCCTTTCATTATCCGGCCTTAAAGACGTCTACACTGATTTAACTTGATGACAGCGTGACAGGATTTACAGTGTCTCTGTCATTCGTACGTCTGTTCTCACACTATGTAACTTTGGGCTCCGGGTCGGGAGAAGTACGTAACGCTTTACGGCACTAAGTCACACAGCAGCAACTATTTCACTGATTCTGGTGAAACTGGATCATATTTTATGGAGGAAATGTTTTCTGGTTTTCCCTCTGATGTCCTCCGGCTGCTCCGCCTCAACTCTCTGTGATTTACAGAGTTTATGATGGACAGTGAAGTAAACTGCTGACAGCTGTAGCTGCTGTTAGCTCAGTTCGTCAGCTTGGCGGTGAGCTCAGAGCGACGACGAACTGAGTGTTTGTACCAACAGGCGTTATGGATGACCAGGAAGAAGAAGAGGAGGTAACCAGGCTCAGCAGCTTCTACGGACATGATGGCAGAGGAGAAGAGAGTGAAGAGGACGCTGACGGAGGAAGCTAAGAAGAGAAAATCAAGTAAATTCGGCTCCATAAAGACGACCACCTGGACTCTGAGTGCTGAATCTGAATCTGCACAGTGGGACTTTGCAGTTGGAGGTTGTGTTTGTAAGAACAGATCAAATAATCAGTGTTTCGTGTTTGCACGCTCTGTGTCAGACACTTCCACGTCGTGTCACCGACACCATGTGCTGGTCTGGAAGCAGCACGCATTCCCACGACTCAGTGAGCCGCACTCCGTTATACCGACACCGCTGTGACAAAAGGCAATAAAGAAACACAAGGAGCGGTGTGTGTCTGTGTAAGCACGACAACGTGAGGCCATTTTCCACCCGCTTCATTATGCCAGCTATGATTTATGTACCGAGCCTCGACGACACGGCGCGAGAAGCCGTGGGAATAAATCAGTCGTCACTGTTCTGAGGTGCGATGCTGCAAATCATGGAGGAGAGTCTGAGGTGACTTTCCCACTTCATCTCAGTGATGGGAAGCACATGGCGAACAGCGTCCGAGCTCCGAGCGTGACAGACTCACAGCAGAGTATTTACAGCCTCAGCTGCCAGAATCAGTCGACAGAGATCTGTAAACCCTTCACAGGCGATTATTCCCATCATCTCATCCCGTCTTGTTTCTCACTGATCGCCTGTAAATCCCACACAGGGGACATCTGAAGGCTTTGTTCAGTCAACACAGGTTTTATTCTGAGATGAGTGTTTAGGTTTGTCAGGAGAAATAGCTGCACGGTTCTTCAGGTGAATCCAGCGTGGCCTGAGATGGCACAGGTGGAGACTCGAGCTGAGCAGAGGGGAATGATGCTGACATGACAGAGAGGAAAGGAAAAAAGAGAGTTAATAAAAAGGAGAGGAAGAAAGATGGAAGAGGAGGAGAAACCAGTGGAAGTGATGACCGGGCAGCAGAAAAATGAATCTGCAAATGGAGCCGCTGGTGACGGATTGTCTCCAGCCTCACTCCAGCCACACCTTTGGGGAGGTGGGGGTGGGCAGAGCGTGTGCTCTTCCTCTTCAGGTTATTCCCCGTCATCATTTGTCAGCATCATGCCCCGTCCGTCACCCAGGAGGAATCCATTCGGTCCTGTCGGCAGGCCGCACAGCGCTGAGGTGAGCTGCTGGAAATGGGTTATTGTCCTGATGTATGTGTGGAGTGAATTCCTGCCCTGATCCGTCTTTGTTTACAGAGGAGGAGGATGGATGGAGGCGTGACGGGGTGAGATGAAGCAAAGGCAGCAGGACACAAACAGACATGTGGGGGTGGAGCAGGAGAGGTCACGACCCCTGCTGTGCTTTACGACGGCCGGTCGTCTTTGATTATTTAGTTTTTTGTTGTTGTCTTGATGGAGACACAGATCTGTCCCCACGAGTCAGGCCGTGTCCTCAGAGTTCACATGTAATAAATCATGTAATGAAAGAGGCGGTACTGGTTTGTTCTACCTGCTCTGAAATGAATGAAATGAAGTTCTCTTAAAGCTGGAGGACGTGCTGCCTGAATCCACCTCAGGTAGCAGTCAGGTGTGCTCCTTCAGGTTACGCCCACCTTCATCCTCTTCCTGAGCTGAGCTCGGTCAGCTCTGAACACGACGAGTGTTTGTAGAGAAACTCGACATTTCCACAGCTGGACGTCTTTTCTGTCCCTCGACACCTTGTTACGTTTTTCTTCCTCTACGAGAATTCAATTAAAAAGAACGATGCCTGAGAATTTAGTCTTCACAAGAGCCTTTAAGGACGAGTCATCTGGTCTCTGAGACGTCCCTGTAGACTGTCTAAAACCTGGACGTAGTCTCTGTGACGTCCCCGCAGACTGTCTAAAACCTGGACGTAGTCTCCGTGACGTCCCCGCAGACTGTCTAAAACCTGGACGTAGTCTCTGTGACGTCCTCGCAGACTGTCTAAAACCTGGACGTAGTCTCCGTGACGTCCACACAGACTGTCTAAAACCTGGACGTAGTCTCTGTGACGTCCCCTCAGACTGTCTAAAACCTGGACGCAGCTATATTAATCAGATAGACTGGCATGTTGCTTTGCTGTTGGAGACACTGAGCTCAGTGTCTCCGTCCTCATCTCTGGGACAGCCACGTCCTTTTTGAAAAGAAGACACTTGCAGGTCTTTTGAAACTCTGCCAGCATCCCTCCCTTTACTCCACCGCTCCCTCTCTCCATCTGTCCCTCATCCCTCCATCCCCCTGTCAGCGCTTGCTCACAGTGATGAAGCTCATTAGTGGGCTGTCTCCGTCAGGTGGAGGCAGAGGGGTGGGGCTGTTTATATTTAGATGCTGCTGCAGGTATGATGTGGTGATTTTAATGAGCCTGCAGCCTGCCAGTCACACAGAGTCCAGAGTTCTGCTAATGCACGTCATTAGTTTGTTTGATTTCCTCTGTCGGACTCACCATCAGAACTCCCTGATACCTGAATTAAACAATCTGTTTGTGTTTTTCTGCTGTCAGGATTTCCTCTGTGTGACTCATCGTTTTCAAATGTTAACGGGCATCACAAACGAAGCACAGACGTCTGATTTTATTTACCCATGCTGCCAAAAATAAACGAGCACAGCAGAAAATAGATGAAGTGATTCTTGATTTGTTCCGACATCAGCAGAAAATAGATGAAGTGATTCTTGATTTGTTCCGACATCGCCAACTTTTAAAGGTTTCAAGTTTTCTGTGAACGACCGCTGAGGTTTGATCCATTTTATTTCTATTCAGTCCAAACGACAAGGCTGCGGGGACGTCACGGAGACTACGTCCAGGTTTTAGACAGTCTGCGGGGACGTCTCAGAGACTACGTCGTGCTGTTAATTAGATTGTTTCCATCATTTTAATCATTTTTTTAACTTTTGTTGTTCCAGTTTATTAAATGTGAGAATATGAATTTGTCTCTTCAGGCTGTGGAGAACTCGTCTTGTTTTAAAGAATGAATTGATGAACTGAGGAGATTGTTGCTGTTTTATTTGTTGCCTCAGGGTTTTTCAGGCTGAATGTTTTCTGTCTGTCTGAGCTTTGAATGACTTATGACATGATGTAAACAATATGTGACACGTTCACATGAAGGTGACGCCACCTTCTGTCAGTGTGATGAGCGCTCTGAGCTGAACCAAGGCTTCGCTTATGGCTGATGAGTTCCTCCACGTGACCGCCGTGGCCTCATTTTGTAGACTGATGATGATCATGATGTCTCTCCTCTCCTCAGAGCATCGTGGCCAAGTACGGCTCTCAGTTTCGGGGAAACTCTCAGCACGATGCCCTCGAGTTCCTCCTCTGGCTCCTGGACAGAGTCCATGAAGACGCTAATGCGAGCCCCAACAACAACAACAGCAGCAGCAGCAGCAGCAGCAAGACCAAAGCCAACGCCAAGGTGAGTCCACACACACACACACACACACACACACACACACACACACACACACACACATACACACACACACACATACACACACACACACACGCACACACGCACACACACACACTTTACTTTGCGGCTGATTTTCTGTTGATTGATGTGTGTGTGTGTGTGAATGAATCACAGTTTTTAATTAGCAGATGATTTTATTATAACAGAGTCATAAACAGTGTTAGCAGAGTAATAACCACCTTAAACGTCTGAGGCGTCATAACTCAGTCTCAGTCTTTCATTTTTAATTTGAAGGCAGAGCGTCAGCTTCCTTCTGAAGTCGTCTCTGATTGGGCGACGGCTTTCCTGGGAATTTTTGTTGATGCGAGTTTGAGCTGGGAAGAACAAACCGAGTGGATTAGCACAGAAATCCATAAATCTGTTGGTGTGTCAGACAGTCCCCTCACTCTGAGTTATAATTTATTCTCATCTTTCATATTGTAATGTAGTTTATAGGACGCCACAAACATTTCAGAGATCTCACACATCTCTGCAGACATGTTTGGTTTTCCTCGTCTCATCCATCTGCCATGGAAACACTGACAGCACTTCCTGTTATCTGAGGCTCGTCCTCCACACATCTCAGTGGATCCGGTTCTGGTTCTGGTTCTGTGCGCTCAGTACCGTTTGTTTGAACCCGCTGAGCGTCTTCTCCTGTCAGATGTAGACGGCTGTTCGATCTGTTCCGATGTGAGACGTTCACCTTCAGTCAGACATATTGTGACTGTAGTCAAAGTCTCCATGAAACAGGAAGTACAGTTCTGTTTACTTCCTTATTTTCCTGGACCGAGCAGCCGTGTCCAGCCTGGGTTTAAAGTTTGATATCACGGATCATGGTCAGCAGGTCTGTGGCTGTTAAACTTCCCAGTATAAGAAGGTTACAGTATGTAACTGAACGTGTGATTATGACTTTGAATTCTGCATAAGAAGACGTGCTGTGGTCATTGGCTAAGCTTCATCTTCATCTTCATCTTCCTCTTCATCTTCATCTTCATCTTCCTCCCAGTCTGTTTGGCTCTGCTCTGCCAGCTGACGACCTCCAGTCCAGAGAATGAACGCTCGTATGATCTATCTATCTATCTATCTATCTATCTATCTATCTATCTATCTATCTATCTATCTATCTATCTATCTATCTGTCTGTCTGTCTGTCTGTCTGTCTGTCAGGTCTTTATCTCCTCCTCTGTGATCAGACAGACAGACAGACAGACAGACAGACAGACAGACAGACAGACAGACAGACAGACAGACAGGTCATGCTGAGCCGACACAAACACTGTCGCTGTCAGTTCCACGTCGGCCGGCTTCACCCTCCTTCATCCACCCACTGACCTCCGTCAGGTCCCGTGTTTTATCCGTCCACACGTCATGACACATTTTGACACGTGTATGTTTGTCTCTGTTGATGACAGTGAGGCCTTCTTCTTCTTCTTTAGTACGTCTTCGTGTTGTCACATTTCTTATTCGGCCTCATTATTATTCCTGTCGTGAGTTATTCCCTGGAGATGTGTTGAAATTCTTCAGGAACAAGTGTAACGAGTTCCTCTTAAAAACAAGAGCGTGTTGTTGGTTGGATGATCGGCTCGAGGCTTTACACAGACTGTTCAGAACACAGTCAGACTCTAATTTATCGATTCAGGATGTGTTGCAGTGCAAAGATGTCGGCGTTAGATGACCTGCACACAATAAATCGTCCTTCACACAGACGGACGTGGAAACTGACTTGAACATAACTTGCAGTTGCTTACGACAGATTTGTGCATGTGTGAAGATGAATTTTCCCAATGTCAACAGAAGTGATGATACTTTGTGCATCCGTCACGTCACCAAGTTTCATGAAAACGCTGCTGACAAACAAACAGTTCCTCTGCAGAGATGACAGCCGGGCTCGGCTCTGTGACGTCACGCGACTTCATCCCCACACAAGAGCGTTTCAGAAGCATGTGGTCAACCGGACTTTGCTTGCTTGCTCAGATTTGGTCATTTTCCCTGGTTTATGTGCTTCTACCATGAGTAAGTCAAATACACAGATCTGCAGTCTGCACAGGGCGTTTTATTTAGAAGATTCATTCTCTGTGTCTGACTTCCTGTCAGCTCGATCTGCTCTGTGCTGTTTGACGTAGCATCCGTCAAAAATAAAAACATCGAGACGCTTCTCGGACTCCTCAGTCATCGTCTAGAAGTAGCTCCGTTCTCGAGGTATTCAGCTAAGTTAGGGAAACACTAACTGAACTTAATGTGTGTGTGTTATGTGTGTGTGTTATGTGTGTGTGTTATGTGTGTGTGTTATGTGTGTGTGTTATGTGTGTGTGTTATGTGTGTGTGTGTTATGTGTGTGTGTGTTGTGTGTGTGTGTTATGTGTGTGTGTTATGTGTGTGTGTTATGTGTGTGTGTTACGTTAAAGGGTCTTTGTTCTAGACCTCGTTTGTGCAGCTCACCCGCCGTCGAGCAGCGTGACCGGTCCAGCAGCTTCACTCGAGCAGCGTTACATAACACAAGACCGTGAACACACACGAAGGCAGCAGTAATGTTAATCCTCCCTCCAATGGGACCTCGCTGAACTCGCTGGGTTTGCTTCTCGCCTCATTGGCGTCACATCAGCAGCATTCCTCACCGGCTAACAGAAGACCACAGTGAAGTCACCGTCACTCCTCCACTCCACCACATCTTTGTCATGGAAAGAATCTGATTCATGTCGTCTGCTTTGGCCAAACCGGCAGCTTTTGTCTTCCAGCGAGTTTAAAAGTGAGAGCGGTGTTTTCATGAGCCGTGCTGCAGTGCAGAGATTTCACCATCTCAAAGGTCAGAAACACTCTGTTCTCAGAGAGGAGGAAGGAGAAAGACTCAAACCAACAAAGTCACACTTCGTGTGATCAAAGAGAGGCGTAACGTTCTCACCTGCAGCTCAGGTACATTCTGCCTCAGAGCTCGTCCATGTCACCCTGCTTCACGGACACGAGGCATCAATACAGAGCATCATGTTTGCATTATTCCATTTTACATGTTGATGGTGGTCAGCCTTTTCTGGTCGGTGGATGTGGAACTACGAGCCGTCCATGTGCTTTCAGCTCATCGTGATCAGATGTGGAGGAATGAGATGAATCAGCTGATCTGATGCGTCCTGGTTCGGTGTCACCGTGGCACGTCCACCTCTGTGGTTTGAGTCCAAAGCATCAGTGTGTTTGTGTGAGGATGAATTATCGACAGGTTGAAGGTTGAACTGTGTCGTTCTGTTACAGAGTGACAGCTCTATAAATAATTAAAGGTCCAGGGTGTCACCTGAAAAAACATGTATAATGTTTTTGTTCCATAATAAACTCATAATGGAACACACCCTCAGCAGCAGTGAGTGGTCTTTCTGTCAGTGTTGGTCCAGATGTAAAGATCCGTTTGGACTTCATGTGGTCATCAAACATTTCCACAAAGAAGAACAAAAGGTCCAGTCCTCTCTCTCTCCCCTCGCTCGCTCGCTCTGTCAGGAGGAATTTGTGGCATCTCAGAAATGTCACTTGTAGTTAAGATCGGGCTGCTGGCCGAGCGCTGGCTGGTGTCTGTGTCAGAGGTCAGAGCTGTTGGTGACCGGACCCAAGACTTCAGAACAGAACAGCTTCACCTGGATGTGACACAAACTCCAGAGGGAGGGATGAAATGCACCGTCATCGGCCCAAAACAACGTTATATAACTTCAGATGTATTTGAAGGACGTCCAGGATCAGAACCTGACTGAACAATTGATCATTTAACGTCACAGTACCGAGGCGATTCACAGACTTCATGATGGAAACGTTGATCAGGAGAAAAGCACTAACTGTGGTTAGCTCAGCCAGGTAGCTAACTGAACTGACTCAGCCCGGGATGCCAGGATCCAAACCTGTCTGCTGTGTTCACTGTTAGACTGGACACTGCCGGTTCAGAGGTTCTGTCGCTGTGTTCACTGTTAGACTGGACACTGCCGGTTCAGAGGTTCTGTTGCCGTGTTCACTGTTAGACTGGACTCTGCTGGTTCAGAGGTTGCTATATACTCACGTATATAAGTTATATTTTATCACTGTAGACCGTCTGGACGGGTCAGACGGGGTCAGCTAATCCTCCTGTGCTATCTTCCCCTCCTAATAGGATGGAGGGTGGAGGAACCTTTGATGGAAACTTTCTGAAATATTTCTCTTTCTTTCCGCAGCTTCATTCATAATTCACTCAGCCTGTCTTTTTTTTTTAAGCCTGTTTCCTGACGTAACGTCTCGATCTATCAGCTCGTAAAGGTCGAAGGCCTCCTCGTCCCGTCACTCCTCCTCTCCTGCATCTCTGTCAGACGCCTGCAGATGTTAAACTTGGATTATTCTGTGTGTATGTGTGTGTATGTGTGTGTGTGTGTGTGTGTGTGTGTGTGTGTGTGTTGTATTTACCGTGTATCATTTAACCTCGATTTTAGTCTCCAGATTTCTCTCTGCCACATTTTCTCACCTCTTTAAAACACAGAAGGAGCGTTCGCTGTATTTCCATGTGCCAAATACTCACTACAGCATGCAGCGTCTCATTTCAGAAACACTGACAATACATTATGCGATAAGAGTAACCAGAAAGGAAGGAAGAAAGGCCAGAGGACATTATCATATTCACTTTTGAGAGCAGATTTTCTGTGATGCGGTGGACGACAGATCCAGAGAAGTCTGTGTCTGAGTGTGTCTGAGGACACTTCTGTCACTTCACATGAGGATTTTATGAACCTTCGGGTAGCTACGAATGGAACTTGTCAGTTTCTGTCGAAGTTTTGACCAATCACCAAAGTGAGTACGCTGATACAACATCGCACTGTCTGTAAGACTCACTGTGGATAAAAATCGATGCAGCAGAAGCAGAGAAATCATCTGTGTTCTGGTTCTGGTGTGTGTGTGAGCAGAAATGCATGCAGAGGTCGGCTAAGCTCAATTATTTTCAAGTCTACAACCCCAGATTAATTTAAAGTTTCAAACTTTAGGATGATGCTGCCTCACTGCAGCCACAAAAAAACTGTGAACAGTTTCTTTCCACAAATGCAGAAGTACCCAAGACCTGCAAATAGACTTCAAATCTGCAGAGTCAGAGACTTTGGTGGAATAAAGGATTAAACAGACTTTCGTGAGCAGGATCTGTATCAGGGACTCGTCCCCACCCGGCCGTGAGCGCTGTGACTGAAAGGCCATGCTGCAGGAGGTTATGAAAAATTAAATATGTCCTCTCGGGGGGTAAACGGTTGCACACAGAGGAAATCCATAAGTGGCAGCAACATTAGCCGAGCGATTGATTGATGCTCAGGAGACGGCAGCGGGTGCATCCTACTGATGACCACCGCCCGTCCTCTGCACGTCCTCCACGTCCTCCCAGTGTGGTTTCATGATGTTGTGTTCACATGCACAGACACATGCACAGACACATGCACAGACACATGCACAGCTCCCAGAATGCAGGTGGACAGTCACCATGAAAGGCTTTTAATTGGATGAAATATTCAGGACATTCGTGAGGAAACGTTTAATTAAACACGTGAACGTCCTTCTTTAAATAGTTCAGGAACATGTGAAAGATAAACTTCTGGTTCCTCTAATGAAGACCGGGTCGAGTCGAGGACCACGACACAGGAATGAGTTGTAATATGAATGTGAGGATTATCTCACATCGTTCACACTCCTCATGAAGCGAGCTGTGTGTGATCACAGAACTGGTCCTGCTGGTTGTTGGATCTTGTTCAGGTAAACAGAGTCTGTCCTGCAGGTGCATTGTTCAGCCACCACACCTTTACAAGCTTCTCTTCCTTATATGGGCGTCTCTTCCTGGTGCCGCAGGCCGGACAGGTAGCTGCGATGCGGTCCGACCTGTTTGTTCCTGTCACCTGTTCTCCATTGTTCATCTCTGTGCTCCGTGAAAATATTTCTATGTCATGACGTTTAGTTTCATATTCAGTCACAAAATCCAGCTTTGCTTTATTATGTGAGATTAGTCAGCTCGTTATCTGCCCATGTTTGTGTGCTTTAAAACACACACACACACACACACACACACACACACACCTCGTGCACATTTATATTTACAGTGAAGCAGCCTCACTCATGAACCGGCAGATATAATCAGCTCATATCAGGCTGATTCATGTTTGTGTGTGCAGAGTAACAGAAGCTGTGTGCAGTTACTATCAGAGCAAACACGGCTTTAAGTTTTGACGTGTCGTGTCTGAGGACGTCTCACCATGAAATCTTCCTAAAGGCCTCAGTGAGAGCGACTTTAATGATAGTACAGCTGAAGATAGACAGGAAGCAGGGGGCAGAGAGAGGGGGAGTGAATAGTCGTCCAATGCGGGATTCGAACCAGGGTCAGCTGCAGCGAGGACTGTAGCCTCCACACACAGGGCGGCCGCTTAACCCACTACACTACTGACCGCCCCGCCACGACACCTTTTAAAGATCTTTATGGCTGTGAAGTAAAAAAGAGGAAACTGCCAAACCATGACAGTAAAATATGCCATGAAATATGACTTCAGTCATATACAGAATAAAGCCGTGTTTTATATTAGAGGCTGTTAATTATACAGTAAAACACTGTAAATATTTAACGGCACAGTTTACTGTTGTTCACCATAAAATCTACAGACCTTTAAAATTTGCAATAAAAGGCTGATCAGCACTGAAACGGTACAAAAACACTCACAGTGTTTTAAAATGCTTTAACGAGCACCGTCCATTAAAATCAAAGCAGCACACATTCATCATATCTGTGTTCTCCGTCGTATCGCTGAGCCTCAGTGTGGTGACAGTCCTCCGGTCGCTCCTCTCTCCTGATGAACTCGCTCCCTTTCATCTCGATCAGTCACGTCGATCGGTTTATTACTCCGAGTCGATATTTGCTGGGGAGTAAACACTGAGAGCGGCTGTGCTCTCTGCTCAGTCAGACCTGGCTCTGTCTGCTCAGTGTCTGCTCTGCCTTTGTTTTGGCCTGGCTGGCATCTCCATGGTAACAGCCAGACAGTGGCGGGTCGGGCTGCACTCGGCGCCGCATGAAATGGAGTGTGTGTGTGTGTGTGTGTGTGTGTGTGTGTGTGTGTGTGCAGTGCTGAGCTACAGTGGATTATTTGACTCTGGTCTTCACGACTAGTTAAGTTATGAACATCAGGGAGTGAAGACGGGATTGTTTGGTGCTTTGTGGTGGAGGAGCGGTTATGATGGAGGTTGAGGTGGAGGGAGGTGAGGGTGGAGGTGGAGGTGGAGGTGGAGGGAGGTGGAGGTGGAGGTGGAGGTGGAGGGCTCAGAAATGCCGTTATCTCCCAGACTGTCCTGTCGCTGTAAGCCGGCTCTGAATAGGCCGAATTAGCAGCAGCCGTGCGGAGCTGAAAGAATCGCGGTGAGTCAGCTGCTTTACTGCACGGACAGCGATTCTTCCACCACCACCAGCACCACCAGCACCACCAGCACCTCCACCCTCTCTGTTTCTGCCCAGTCTCTTTGTAAGATTTAACACCACGTGTCCAGTGAATCATCGTGAAAGCACGCCAGACTTTAGTGTTTACACCGTGAGACAGAAGTCACAGCTCAGTGTCAGACTTTAAGGCTGAGATGACTTCAGCTTCTCCTCAGCTGCTTGTCAGACCAAACTTTATATTTCTAAGTATTATAGTTTATGACAGATGTGGTGTGTGTCAGCCTGTCAAATGTGGCCTTTGAATTCTCGTCTTATCTCTGTTTCCTCGTCTGTTCTCACATTTCTTTATCGACCCGTCTCTCTGTCTTCCTCCGTCTCTTCTCATTGACCTTGTTCCACCTCGGCCTGGCTGTTAACTGGAGGACAGTTTCACGTTTAATAGAAACAGTCTTCATGCGGTGCTGATGAGCTCTCAGGTGTACGACACACACCTGGCCTGTGCCGATGTGGCTGCTGTGTGTGTTGTGTAAAAGACTCGAGTGACTCCGCCGGTCTCTGAAGCAGCCGACAGCTCCGTCAACACCGCCCGCCTAATTCACACACTCAGTGGGAGACGTCATCTCTTCCTGCAGGAGAGACAAAACACTGAGCTGATACACAAGACACACACTAACACACACAAGGACAGACCAGCCTAATATAAGACTAAGACTACGTCCAGGTTTTAGACAGTCTGCGTGGACGTCACGGAGACTACGTCCAGGTTTTAGACAGTCTGCGTGGACGTCACGGAGGCTACGTCCAGGTTTTAGACAGTCTGCAGGGACGTCACAAAGACTACGTCCAGGTTTTAGACAGTCTGTGTGGACGTCACAGAGACTACGTCCAGGTTTTAGACAGTCTGCAGGACGTCACGGAGACTACGTCCAGGTTTTAGACAGTCTGCGGGGACGTCCAGAAACACAGCATGAAGTAATGAACGTGTGAGTCTCTGCTTCCCTCTGTGTCATTGGTCATCAGGCTGTGACATCACGTCCATCTGAATCTGGTCCTCTGTGTATGGACGATGCTTTTTGCCACACCGTGCTGAAAAGACATTTTTGGAGAAGAACCGTGGCAGCGTCTCAGAATCCGTTCCAGTCTGTGCCGCGCTCGGCTGTCACAGGTTTTTGTTTTATTTCTGGTCGGCGAGCCGAAGCCCATCATCGGCTTTTTAGAGAAATGTGGAGAGTTATGAGTCTGAACGCTGTGTGTGAGAGAAAGGAGGCAGCAGTGTGTTGGTACAGTTAATATAAGACATCGGTGTGTGTGAGTGTGTGTGTGTGTGTGTGTGTGTGTGACTCACAGCTGCTCTGTTGAACGTGTTAAGCCCCTTGAGCCAGCCAGTTGATTAGAAATGTGGTTAGAGACGATAACTGAATCAGCGTCTTCAGTCGGACAGCATTTCTTTTCTTTCAGATTATTTTTAGTCTCAGCGCTCGGCTCTCAGCACACTGACACAGAAGCATTATTAAAACTGACGTTTCCTTATTGCCACTTTACAGAAGAGTCTTCAGGTCACGAAGGTTTCCAGATATGAATTCACGTTCGCGTGTCGACATTCAAAGATATTTAAATACAGACGCAAAAATGTTTCTTTCTTCAGTTTGTTGCTTGTTCCAGACTCTCGTATTAAGAAGTCTCAAGAGTTTCTATCCACCACACTCTGTGGACACTTTGGTTGGTCCAGGTTTAATCCCAGATTTGGGATTCATGGATAGACGTAGTCTCCGTGACGTCCCTCAGACTGTCTAAAACCTGGACGTAGTCTCCGTGACGTCCCCGCAGACTGTCTAAAACCT
>NC_040020.1:7769609-7787109 GCF_000972845.2 Larimichthys crocea
GGTTTTAGACTCGCGCGGACGTCACGGGGACTCGTCCAGGTTTAGACAGTCTGTGGGGACGTTCAGAGGACTAGTCCCAGGTTTTTGGCGTGCTGCGGGACGTCACGGAGACCGACTCAGGTTTTCAGACCCAGTCTTGGGGAGAATCACGAGAGACTACGCAAGGTTTTAGACAGTCGCAGGGGACGTCACACGGACTACGTCCCTGAGGTTGTAGACAGTTTGCCGTGCAGGACGTTCACGGAGACTACGTCCAGGTTTTAGACAGTGCGAAGGGACGCACGGAGAACACGCCAGGTTTTAACAGTCCTGTGGAGGACGTTCACGGGATCTACGTCCAGTTTTAGACAGTCCTTCGGGGAACGTCAGAGACTAGTGGCAGGTTTAGGAAGTCTCGGGGACTCACGGAGACACCGTCCAGTTTTAGCGTTCGGGGACGTCAGGAGACTGACGGCCGGTTTTTAGACGTGTTGTGGGGACGGTCACGCGATACGTCCAGGTTTTAGACGTCTGCAGGGGCTGTCACGGAACTACGTCCAGGTTTTAGACAGGTGCTGCGGGGCCGTACACGGAGACTAAGTCCAGGTTTTTAACAGTCCTGCGGGACATCACAGACTATACTCCAGGTTTGTAACAGTTGCGGGGACATCACGGAGACTACGTCCCAGGTTTTAGACCAGTTGCGGGACGTCCACGACTACGTCCAGGTTTTAGACAGTCTGCGGGGACGTCACGAGGACTACGTCCAGGTTTGCAGGTCTGTGGGGTACGTCACGGCGACTAGTCCCGGTTTTTAGACAGTCTGCGGGGACGTCACGGAGACTACGTCCAGGTTTAGACAGTCTCGGGGACGTTCACGGAGACTACTCCAGGTTTTTTGACACGTCTGCGGGGACGTTACGCGACTACGTCCAGGTTTAGCAGTCTGCGGGGGACGTCACGGGCTGACTACGTCAGGTTTTAGACACGTCTGCGGGGACGTCACGGAGACTACGTCCAGGTTTTAGACAGTCTGCGGGGACGTCAGGGACTACGTCCAGCGTTTTCGACAGGTCCTGCGGGACGGTCACGGAGACTACGTCCAGGTTTTAGCAGTCTGCGGGGACGTCACGGAGTACTACGGTCCAGGTTTTAGACAGTCTGCGGGGACGTCATCGGAGGACTAGTCCAGGTTTTAGACAGTCTGCGGGGGACGACGGAGACTACGTCCAGGTTTTAGACAGATGCCTGGGGACGTCAAGAGGACTACGCTCAGGTTTTAGACAGTCTGCGGGGGACGTCACGGAGACTACGTCCAGTTTTAGACAGTGTCTGCGGGGACGTCACGGGTATCACCCCGGTTTTAGACAGTCTGCGGACGTCACAGAGGCAATACGTCAGCGGTTTTATGACCAGACTGCGGGGGTACGTCCGAGACTACGTACAGGTTTTAGACCGTCTGCGGGGGGGACGTCACGAGATAACGTCCAGTTCTTAGACTTCTGTTTGTAACGCTGAAGATCTTCGCTTGCTCGTGTGACAGTGTGTGCACTTGTAATAGAGTCAGATCAAACAGAAGAAGAAGGACAAAGGCTAAGTGTGTGAGATATCTCCTCTCGTCACCCCCTCCACCTGCCTCTGTGGTGTGTGTGTGGTGTGTTGTTGTGGGTGTGTGTGTTTCTCTGGTTATTATCTGCTGTCAGCGAGCGGTACGAGGCTCCTCCTTAACCCTGAGACACCTCTGGGCCCTGGCCACCCTTGTACACACAACACCACCCCACCCACCACAACACACCACAATACCAACACCGACAACCCCCGGGCCACAGGACCTCAGTCTTTGATTACATTACGCTTGCTCTGGATGGAGGGGCATCTTCTACTTTACCTGCGGTCACATCTGTCCCCCGCGTGTACGGCACACACTGTACCACACCATCTGAACCCACATGAAGTACTACACACTGCCAGTACATCACTGATGCATTTATGTATGTGCTGCTGTCGAGGCGTGGCACCGGGCTGTGCGCTCGTTTCAGGCTCCCGCTTTGTGCTAAATGTATAAATAATTACAGCCGGTGTGTCAAGTGCTCCGCAACCGTATGTCGTGCTGTAATTAATAAAGTGATAAATTGACGTTCTCTGCTCGTTGCAGGGGGGTCAACGAATATAAACACGTCTGTTCTAACTGGACTCAACTGACTGTAACCCATCAGTTCTTTAGCGTTTCCAGAATAAGATCCCAGGGACAAGTGAGGGACCGCCTTCCAGTTCACTGTCGGCCCTCTCAAAGCCCTTCTTATTCTTCCCAGGCTGTGGTTAATTCCCCGTGAGTGTGGTGTGCCCTTGCTGTGTTGTGTAGTGTGCATGGCTTGTTGACCGTTAAATGCGCATTACCCCTCTAGAGGGTGTCTGTAGTAGTTGCTGTTTTCCGGTTTTACTTACGTGTGAGTGTTTAATTGCACGTCGACTCATTGATTCAGTTTTGTTAAATAAGGACTTCTGTGCTATGTCTTTTTCTTTTTAGATGTTGCCCTTTGTTTGCCAAAATGTGCTTCTTATTTGCACGGCCTTTTATGGAACATACTTGATTTTAATAACATCATTCTTTTAAATCAATCTTTAGTGCCAACTTACTGATTTCATATCCACAGTTGTCAAGGACAGTCCTTCGTTGCGTCTCTGCCAACGTAAAACAAATGTTTTTAAAGTGTCACGACCTAGAGAAAGCCATCCATGCTTATAGCTCTAGGTTTAGATTTTTTAATGCACTTACTGTTGGCCGTCTCCCAGGCCTCCCTCAGTCGATTCAAGTTGTGCTGCACAAACGCTGCTGGCCCGTCTTTTAAGTGCCACCAGCCCAACGTGCGCATCACTCCTGTTCTTACATTCCACTTCATGGCTTCCTCTTTATAGAATTGATTTTAAACTTCTTAACCTTTGGTCTTTAACGCCTCTTACACGGCATCGGCCCCTCATACTTCTCCAGCTTTTAACGTTCACAATCCTGCTCGCACGCGATCGATCTAAAGACTCAACTGTTCCGCTGGCGTGCCACAGGTCAAAATACCCACACTGGCGGTGATTCCGCGCGTTTTCCTGTTGCCGCCCTCCCGGCTTTGACTCAGTTCCGTCGAGATGCGTCTCGTTTTGACCTGGGCCTTTTAAATCCACGACCGTAAAAAACTATTTAGGATGGCTTTTAACACCCAGTAGTATGATGGACACTTTTATCATTTCTATTCGATTTTGTTTGCATTTTATGTTTTTATTGTTTTTATTTTGTTGTTTTTTACCTATCTGTTTGTTATTTTATTATCTACTGTAAGCACCTTTGGTACACTTGAAGGACTGCTTCTGTAACGGGATGTATAAATAAAGTACATTTACCATTTTACATTTCTCCGTGAGTAGTCCGAACTAATAATAACGTACTTACAAACCTTTAGTGTCTGCGGTTTATTTGCAACAGTGAACCGCTGTGCATATTTCGATGTCCCTGTTATACTTCTTTGTAATCCTAACCTTAGGTGAAGTTTTAACTGTGCCTGCATCCAAATAAAAGGAGAAATTTCACAGCAATCCCTTCAGCAGCTACGGTAAAAGTTGCCACAAAGCATACTGTGAGCAGCTGCCTGTTTCCTGGTGTCCAAGCGATGAGTCAGCCAGCTCACAACACTGATCTGCTCCTATGGAATGCTCCAAACTTTACATGGAAGTTCCCTAAATGATTCATGAGCATTGCTATGAAAAAAGGAAGCAGTGCCGTGACATTCAGCGCCGCGTTTATCCACAGAGGCACTCGTGTTAACATTCTGACTGATGCTGGCTGTTACACAGAACGTCTATAACCGTTTTACTGTACTCATATATAGCGTTTCCACACACACACACACACACACACACACACACACACACACTGAAGTGTCCTTGTCTTTGAGTGTGAAGGAGCTGAAGGTCAAGCGTCATAAAGCAGAGACCGAGCGAGAGAGCACGGCGACGTGACAAAGAAAAAGGTGAAGCACAAGGTTAAGACCACACCAGAGAGGAGAGACACATGTACACTACACAAACACTAATACTAATAATATATGGACTGGACTTATAAAGCGCCTTTCTAGTCTTCTAAACGCTCAATGCTTTTACACTACACATCTCATTCACACACTGATGTTGCAGCCTGAAGGAGCAATTTGGAGTTCGGTATCTTGCCGCGGATCAAACTGCCAATCATCCGATTAGTGGACGACACGCTCTACCTCCTGACAGCCGGGCGGGTTCTTCACGTCCATTCTTAGCGTGTCCACAGTGTCACAGGACGTCGTCGTTGTTGTTGCCGTTTTGCTGCCACAGAAGAAATAAATAAATTCTTTCTGAGAATCTACCGATGTCTCATTAACAGAGCAGGGACCACTAAATGTCTCCTTCCATGTTTTCAAATGTAATCTAAGCTGATTGTATTTATCGTATAACACATGTAATCTGTTACTATCAAACCACGTCTTCCGCTTTGATGACTGTGACAAAGTTCAACATGACAAAGTGCCGCTGCTTTCACTGGAAACGCCTCATCGGTCACCGCTGACGACGAAACGCAAACCTTAAAAAGCTCCTAAACTCCTCTGAAAATTATTGATTAGACGAGCGGCAACATTTTACAGCTCGAAGGCGACAACAACCATCATTACTCAGGCATGACGTCATGAAGAGATCCAAAACATCTCCAAGAGATCTCCTCACAGTATCGATTATATGACAATGTGCTGCTGTCTCTCACACACACACACACAAAGCTTGAGAGTGTGCCCTGCTCTTTGTCTCTGAGGCGTACAGACGTGTGTGTTTGGAGGCAGAAAACCTCGGACATCAAACATTTATGGCGGATGGCCGCGGCGTTGGGGGCTACATGTGTGACAGCGGGAGGCGAGGAGTCAGGAGGCGAGCGGCATGAAAAATGGATGAACTCCCAGAGAAAAGGGACCATCTATTCTGAGACAGAGATAAGGAGGCCAGGAGGAGGTGGAGGTGGAGGAGGAGGTGGAGGTGGAGGAGGAGGTGGAGGAGGAGGTGGAGTGCTGTTGGGGAATCGGCTGCGCTTTGATAACAACACACTGATATACAACATGTTTGCTGTCATACCCTTAGAGCTACATACATCAGTACGTTGATGTCTGTGATTTTATTTTGGCGGGTCTCCACCTGGTTTCCTCTGTAGGTCTACGAGTGACGGTCAGTTTCTCTGTTTTCGAGATCATTTGAGTGACAGCTCATGAACTCAGCGTCTCGAGGGGAGGATTCAACCCTTGGTCAAACCTTCATATATTTATTTTTACTCCCAGAGAAGAAGGCCGTGCTGCACTGACCGTGCTCTGCTGCTCATGTATTAACAGTGTCAGGAGGGACAGACCTCATCCATCATGTCTCTGTTTGTCTGCACAAAGGCTCGCTCAGTGGACAAATGTATCTTTACCTTCTCTCCTCTTCAGTGGATTTGCTTGAGGAGCGTTTGCTTACATCATGTGCCAGCTGCATCCTGCGGTGGTGGTGCAATAAGAGTCTGTACAGTTGGAGTGATGCAGCTACGCAGGACCCTGAAACAACCAGAGGAGCAAGCTGCTCTTGTTCTTAGCTGTGTGCATGTATAATGCTGACTACACACACAAACCTGGGACCATCAGCAGGTCAACACAGGCGACACGAGTGTGTCTGACAAACACACACTGTACATGTTAAAGAAACACACACTGCACATGTTAAAGAAACACACACTGCTGTCTACACTACTGTCTGGCTGCAGACAGGCAGCGCGTGCTGTGGAGCTCTCAGTGTGTTGTTGTGTTGTTGTTGTGTCTTTATTTGTAATAATGAAAACCACCATCGTTGTTCCAGCTCTGGCAAAAATAGACGCGTGGGCCGGCCGAGCCATAGCGTGTGAATACTAATATTCAGAAGCACTGAGCTGTTCAATTGTCACGCTGGGTGTCATCCAAACAGATCTAGGCCATGTTCAGCGGCCTCCTGTTGCTGAAGTATTGGCAGCTTCTGCCCCTGGCAGTGTAATTGATTTCTCAGATTTACATATCGGCCCTGGCTCCTCTGAACACTGTGGACACTGTAGATGAGTGTCAACTACAAGGAAGAGGAGACAGTGGAGGACACATTCTCTGTTTGCAGACAGTTTTCTTCTGGTTCTGTCCAAACAGCCAGGTGTCGGTCCATCACGGCACAGAGAACTGATCTAATGCAGCGTCCGAGCCAAAAGCCTGAAGGACTCGCAGCAATGGGTTCTGGGATTTGGAGGCACAGGCCTCTGAGGATAAGAGCTGCATTATTTGTGCTGAGCGTTGATGGTGGAGACTCTGAGTGTGTTTCTGTGATCACAGCGTGTCTGAAACATCCTGAGCCAGGTTCTGGAGCTGAGCTCACTTTGAAAAGAACATCGCGTCCTCCAGCTCTTTTGTTCTTCTTTTTCTGTCTCCGTCTCCGAGTGACCAGAGGTCAGACGGGTTCTATCATCGCCATCAGCAGAGCTCGGCATCATCAAAGCCACAAACACTCATGGGCATGTGTGTCAGTGTTAGCTCAGTTTGTTAGAAGGAGGTTACGCTTTCTGCATAGCTGTGCTTTAACAAGTGAAACTGAATGATCCGTCTGGAAGCAGACAGTGTTTGCACAGCTCGACCTTCTGTTCATGTGATAAGTGGCTTTTCATTATTGTACGGTAAAAATAACAGAGTGCTGTGTGAAGGAAACAGGGGGAGCTGCTCAGCCTCAGAGAGGTAACGGACACGTTAGAAGGATTCACGCTGCTTGACACGGACTTAAGTTTCCATGTTGTTCCCTGTTGAGCAGAGCCTGAATGAACAAAGTTATTCTGAAGAACTGACGTGCAGCTTCTTTAATCCACATTTCCACACAGCGCTGACAGATTAGTGACCATGTGACCGACAGAAGACAACACAAATGTTCTTTAATAACAACGCTCTGTATCTCACATGTATCATCTCTCATTGTATGTGACGAGCCGAGCTGTGACCGACTCTCTCTCTCTCTCTGGGTTTGGCCCGGTTTCCTCCGTCTCTTCTCTGGAGGACAATGGAGAACAATCCTCAGACCCTCAGAGACGGACTAGGTTACAAGCGTCACCATGGAAACGCTGGCCTCATTCCCCCAATCAACATGTGGGAACAGAGAAGTTTTTCATCAGTCGCAGCGCGGCCTAAAAATAAAGAGCGAGCCAATCAGCAGAGCCGCTCACGCTGTCAGTGCGGCCACGTTACGCTTCTGAACAAACACACCAAATATTTCATCCATCACGTGCTAACCTAAGAAAAAAGATGCATATGATAAATCATTAAAGCAACGTCTCGTATGAATCAGTTTGTTTGTTGCCTCCAGTCGCAGAGTTGCAGTCAGCCCAGAACCAGAACCAGAACCAGAACCAGCAGCAGCTGATCTCACTGCCTAGTCCAGCAGCAGTCAGCCCAGCTCGGCGTCTGTCTTTCAGCCTTTTATTTCACCAAGCTCTCACCAACCACTAAAAGTCAGTCCCACATTTACTCTTGTCCGGCGGCTTCTTGCTCGCTCACTCTCTCCTTTTCTCTTCTTAGCTTCCTCCGTCAGCGTCCTCTTCACTCTCTTCTCCTCTGCCATCGTCTTCTTCTTCTTCTTCTTTCCAAAGATAGAAACACTCTTTGTGATTTGGAGGATAATGAAAATTCATTTAGTTTTCATTCACGTTCCTGAGACAAACATTAAAGTGAAACGAGGTCAGGTCTGGAAAGTTTGAAACTGTCACAAACTTCTTTTGGCTTTGTGCTTTTTGCCTCGCTAAATATTCTGGAAAGATTCGTCCTCTGAGAAGTTTTCAGAGATGCCAGAAGAATGTGCTCTTTGTTCAAAGTGAACGCGGCGTGATTGGATTTAGTCTGAACAATAGCAAAGCTTCATCACAGCTCCACTCTCATTATTTCAGGAGACGCGATGCGAGACCAGCGCAGAGGCTCATTTCCCCTGAGATGGTGCAGAGACCAGACCTCCAGCATCTCAGCGGACTCTGAGTTCGAGTCCCACACAAAGAGTTTGAATTTTCTGTTGGTGAAAAGTTTGAGACAAGTGTTCATCATTCACATCCTGAAGCAGCAGAGCGTCAGACTGATTTCCTCTGTGACTCTGTAAAATCTCTATTTCAACTGTCAGCGGCTGCTGATGGATGAAAACACAAATATAACCATGGATCTTTCACCTGTAACTCACCTGATCACACACTGAATGAGCCTCATCATGATGTTTACAACACACACACACACACACACACACACACACACACACACACACACACACACACAGGTGTTTCCACTCATCTCACCTGATCAGTCGGCTGGCTCAAGGTCTAATTAGGAAGTGATTGAAAACACGTGTGTGTGTGTGTGTGTGTGTGTGTGTGTGCCAACGTTCAGTGTTGTGACTTTACCTGAGGCCAGTTTCCACGTACACGGGTATTTTTCAAAACAAAGACATTTCCCTTCGTTTGTATCTTTTACACACAAACGGTGAACTCGCCTCTGAAAACGAATCTTTCTAAAAACTCCAGCTAGAGTGGAGATTCTGGAAAACTCCGGTTTTGCGTTTGCGTGTAAATTGAGATAAACAGAGTTTTATGCAGCTGATGTGACCAGTGTTTACCTGTTGCTGGTTGATGTAAACGAAAACTTTTTTGAAAACGATGCTTTGTGCACGATGTAATTTTGGAAAACGGAGGGAGGGAAATATTTGTTTCTCAACATACCCGTGTAAACGTAGCCTGAGTCAGCAGTCTGACTGAATGAAGCAGACCTGAGAGTATTCTGCCCGGCGACAGACGCATCATCAGTCTGCAGAGAAGAAACCTGTTCATACAAACTGTCGCTGTCACATTTCTATAAAAATTACTTCAGTATGAATAAATAAATGCAAAAATAAAGAATAAAGTCAATATACATGTATTTGTGAGCTGCAAACCAGACAGAAGCAATCCAAATAAAATCCACACAGAGAAGTTCACCTCTGCCACCACCTAACGTTACCCTAACGTTAACCTAACGTTAGGGTAACGTTAACCAGAATAAGTGACCGTCACATGGTCGGTGTGAAGTCAGCTCTGAGATTTCTTTCTAAACACATTAAATATGTTGTAAAATAGTTTCTGAAAAGACTTTGATCGATATATCGCTGAGATGTGGAGTCAGAGGTTCAAACTGTTTTCAGGATTTTGTGGGCGGTCCTTAAAGGGCGGCTCGATGACACGCTGAGGCCGCCCTGAGCACAGAGACAGAGATGAATTCATCTCAGCTCAGTGTGTTTCAATAAATAAATAAATGTAAATGTAAACACACAGAGATATTTATATTTCATTCTTAAATCGTGCTGTAAGAACATAAAGTCAGCTCAGGATGCTTCACATCTTTCATTTCTGATATTGATGGAGGTAAACAAACATCTCCATGATGTGACAGCAGACGTGGTGTGTGTTGGTTAAATGACTCGTTACCGCCTGGTGTTTACTGACAGGTTTAATAATCAGCCACATAAGATAAAGTTTCAGCAATCTGTCGCTGTGTTTTCCTCGAGGCGTCGTCGTCCATCTTTTATTCATCACCCTCGTTCTTTCATCCTCGTATTATTCTTCAAGTCTTTCCGGCCTCCCGCTGAGTCCGACACGGCACGCCGAGCGAAGCGGCCGTTTAGTTTTCTCAGCAGACGTCGGCGTGACATCTCGAATGTGTCTCTGTTTTCCGTTTAGACTTCCCTCTGCTCATTCTGTGAATCACCTTTTCCCCTCGTTTAGTCAGCTCACGTTAGAATGCAAACACTCGACAGGTTCTGGGTGAACATCTGTATCTCTGTGTGAAGAACGGAAGAAGTTTCACTGCTGTCTTCAAAGTCTGTGTGTTGGCAGGTGTGCAGGAAATAGCTGCATCCGGCGGTGTAGTTGCTGATTGCAGCCTCCTCTCCTCACCCTCTCCTTCCCGGTGTGAAGGTGAAACTGTGGTGGCCAGGAAACATGCAAACAGCCTATCAGGAGCCATGATGTGTATCTGAGTGTCCATTGAAGTGATTCATGTTCTCGCTCTTTCTTTGTCTCTTCGTCTGCAGGGACACGCTTCATTGGAGGAAACCTCCAGTCCCAGTTCAGCCAATCCTCAGCAGCCTCGAGATCGACACAGTTTCGTGCAGGAGCATTTCCAGGCTCAGTACAGGTGAGGAGCACGGACCTGATTCACTTCTAACCAGGATGATTGTTCCTCGTTTGTTTCTTTTAGTCTTTGTGTCATTCAGGATTTTAACAGTTCAAGTCTGGTTAAGTTTGCTTCAAGAAGCTTTAAAGTCTGTCCGGTCTATGACGCCCTCCATCCTTCCCACCTCGGTCTCTGCTAGAAAAGTAAAAGTCAAATCTCTTGGTCAGAAGCAGAACAAGATTTTAGAAACTATCTCATCAATTATGCAGGCTGGATTTCACCGGCGAGGTTTTGTCTGAATAAACAGACATGTCGTTAGAAAGAATGGTGAGAGTGGATTTTCCCTCCTGTGGATAAGAATCAGTAGCTTGAGAAAGGAGGTCGGACAGACCTGTGAAGGATTCAGAGGATTCATCATCAGCTCGGACTTCTCTGGTTTAAAAGAGCCTCGAATGGATCCACACTGACCTGTGATCAGCTGAACGGTGTCTCTGTCATTCGTACGTCTGTTCTCACTCTATGTAACTTTGGGCTCCAGGTCGGGAGAAGTACGTAACGCTTTACGGCACTAAGTCACACAGCAGCAACTATTTCACTGATTCTGGTGAAACTGGATCATATTTTATGGAGGAAATGTTTTCTGGTTTTCCCTCTGATGTCCTCCGGCTGCTCCGCCTCAACTCTCTGTGATTTACAGAGTTTATGATGGACAGTGAAGTAACCTGCTGACAGCTGTAGCTGCTGTTAGCTCAGTTTGTCAGCTTGGCCGTGAGCTCAGAGCGACGGGTACCCGTCGCTCTGAGCTCACCGCCAAGCTGACGAACTGAGTGTTTGTACCAACAGGCGTTATGGACGACCAGGAAGAAGAGGAGGAGGTAACCAGGCTCAGCAGCTTCTATGGACATGATGGCAGAGGAGAAGAGAGTGAAGAGGACGCTGACGGAGGAAGCTAAGAAGAGAAAAGGAGAGAGTGAGCGAGCAAGAAGCCGCCGGACAAGAGTAAATGTGGGACTGACTTTTAGTGGTTGGTGAGAGCTTGGTGAAATAAAAGGCTGAAAGACAGACGCCGAGCTGGGCTGACTGCTGCTGGACTAGGCAGTGATATCAGCTGCTGCTGGTTCATGTGGTTGAGAAACATATTTTTACATCTCAGGCTGGAGAATTTGGCCTTGATAAGAATCATCTCTCTGCAGCTCGTGTAGCTTCTCCGTGTCATTGTGAGGTCGCAGTCATCAGCAGTTTGGACAGGACAGTGTGTCTCCACGTGGAGGACAGACAGACAGACTTCTTTCTTGGAAAGAACAAACATTTCATCTTCCTGGCAGCGACTCGCTGAGCGCTCGCTCCTGCAGTGTCAGAGAACAACCTGCCTGAACCACACAGCAAAGTTTCCTCACAAACAGCTGATGATGTCAGTCAGCGTTCGCTCTCTGGTGGTTCTTCACATGAGCTGATGGAGGTAACAACCTCTGAGCCGCTGATATTTAACCCACTGCACACAGACAGACTTTTAGATTCAATATAAATGAGAAGAAGAATGAATCATCTTTGGTTTTCTCATCTATAACTCAACACTGATATTGTTCTGTACTGTAAGTGTGATGCACCATCTACACTGGAAACATTCAGATTAAAGGTCCGCTGTGTAGATGTTATATCGATTTAGATTTGGTAACTGCTGCTACAGACTGAATACCACTCGCCTCACCCTCTACCTCCAAGGCTGTATTTAGAGTCGGTGTCGTGGTTTGTCCATGCTGGGCTCCTGTACTGAAACCTGATGGACTTACATTCCTGAACTCCTCCTGAACGTCACTCACTTTTTAATCGTGTGGACTCGACAGCTTTCTTTAAATATTCAGCGTTATTTGTAAAAATGTAACTGCCCATGATCGATTATTGTTTGGGAACTGACATCCTGTCAGCGTCGGATGAAGAAAGCTGGATAAAGTGATCAGACTTGTCGACTGATTCTTTGGGTGCTCGGCTCATGTAGGATGCGAGCGGACTCTTGGTGATGCACAGAGTTCACGTTTGGCCTCGTCACCTCTCCACCGTGAGAAGGTCGACCTGCGTCACAGTCACTGTACGCCTGTGGCTCGGGTGGTAGAGCTAAAAACAAACATGACGTTTGAACATAAGAAGCTATAAAGGAAGTGTTTTATTTGTCTGACATGAGCTGCAGATAGAAATGACTTCAGTGAGGTCTCCTGCTCATGCTGCAGTCTCAGAGAGCGTCCTGTCATGTTCGATCCAGCAGACTAGCGATCGATAAGAAGGTCGACCGATGACCACGATGCTGCGAGGTGAACCAGCCGTTCATACGTGGGATCAAACCGTCAGAGTCAGACCGTCCCCGCGGAGCCTCGACTCCCATGATGCAGTCTGACTCATTCAAAAGACTCTGAGGGGTGGAGTCAGTCAGACATCAGTGTGACATCATCAGATCAGCTGCATTCATGAGCTGATCAGAGAAACAGTGCTGTGGTTTTACGTTTACCTCTGAGGCTGCTGGATGAAAGCATCACATCAATCTCCTCCTCCATCCTCTGTGTTCATTCACAAACCCTCATGAACAGCTGAGAGAGAACAGCTGAGAGAGAACAGCTGTGATGATGAACAGCTGAGAGAGAACAGCTGTGACGATGAACAGCTGAGAGAGAACAGCTGAGAGAGAACAGCTGAGGGAGAACAGCTGAGAGAGAACAGCTGAGGGAGAACAGCTGAGAGAGAACAGCTGTGATGATGAACAGCTGTGATGATGAACAGCTGTGATGATGAACAGCTGAGAGAGAACAGCTGAGATGATGAACTCAGGTCTGTCAGTCTGTTTAAGGAGTTAGCTTTGGAGCTCTGTGCATTAACCTGTGCAAAGAAGAAATGATTTACAAATAGAAAACTGTATGAAAGTAAAAAATAAAATCAGATCTTGATCTACATATAATGATACAAACTATAAACAATGAACTGAAGCTGCAGATCACAGTATCAGCAGAGGGCATGTGTCACAGACTGTCAGTAGTTTATTGATGCTGGTTAATATCTCCTGTTATTTAATAACTTCATTAATTAATGAAGTTTCACTTTGTTTTGTTCTCACGTCCTCGATCAGCTGATTTCAGACGAGGAAATGTTGTTCAGCACTTTATTAATTTATTATGTCTCTGTCTCTCTGTGACGCTAATGAAGCACACACACACACACACACACACACTCACACACTCTCTCACACACACACACACACACACACACACACACACACACACTCCTCCCCGGTGACTCGCCTTCATGTGATGAATAACAGACAGATATCCGGATGGTTTGTATCCATCTGTGTTGTCGTCTCATTAGTCTGAGCTGCCTTCACTCTCCTCTTTCACTCCTTCTCTCTCCTATTTCACTCCACTCTCCTCTTTCACTCTTTCACTCCTTCACTCTCCTCTTTCACTCTTTCACTCCTTCTCTCTCCTCTTTCACTCCTTCTCTCTCCTCTTTCACTCTTTCACTCTTTCACTCTCCTCTTTCACTCTTTCACTCCTTCACTCTCCTCTTTCACTCCTTCACTCTCCTCTTTCACTCCTTCTCTCTCCTCTTTCACTCCTCCACTCTCCTCTTTCACTCTTTCACTCCTTCACTCTCCTCTTTCACTCCTTCTCCTCCTCTTTCCTCCGTGTAATCGCTGAGGAGCTGCAGTCACTTTGCAGACTAACTCCTCCTCCATCCCGCCGTGTCTTGTTTTGTGTCTTTGTCTCTGCTGTGATTCGTCTCTTTGTGTCTCCCTTCCCTTCTCTCTATCACTCCACTGATCTCTCTTTCTTCCCTCTTCTTCTTCCTCCCTGAATCTTTTTATATCTCAGAGATGCTCCTCAGCGGCGCTCGCTGCACTCGTCTGATCTGAATAAATGTTTGCGATTAGAGCCGGGCCTGTCTTGTGGTTTCTTAAATGAGTCTTTGTCCTCGTCTGTTTGTCACTGTCGGTTTGTGGCGTCTATTTTTAATGTCCGGGGGGAGCCGAGCGGAAAGCCCCGGCCTCCGTCTGAACAAACAGAGAGTTGAGGATGGATCCGATCACAGAGGCTTTATTTGGATGTCAGAATAAATGCTGTCAGATAGAAGCTTCACTGTCTCTGGTTTCCAGGTTTGCAGGATTGAAACTGAGCTGACAAATCCTGAAAAGTGACGTCCCACAAAGAGAAACCTTCAGAGATCTGTCCAGAATGAGACGTTCTCTGCACCAGTCCGAATCTTCTTCTTTGAAGACAAACGTCCTCTCATCTTTAAGAATCCACTTCTCCCCAGAGAGGCTCCCAGGCTGTGATGCGCTCACGTTGACCCTGAGTCCCCTGAGCTGCTGCTGAAAATGTCCAGACGGACAAATGACCTTCCTCACTTTGACCTTCCTCACTTTGACCGCCCACAGTGCTTTCTTCTTCTTCAGCGTCGTGCACCACAAGCTCACTTTGAAGTGGGTGCTGGCCAGTTAGTGCTCAGCTTATAATCTAATGGAAGAAAGGCTGTGATGTTTGTTCAGACTGTCTAAAACCTGGACGTAGTCTCTGTGACGTCCCTGCAGACTGTCTAAAACCTGGACGTAGTCTCTGAGAGGTCCCGCAGACTGTCTAAAACCTGGACGTAGTCTCAGAGACGTGCCCTCATCACGTTAGAAGTCAGAGAGTAAACGTTGGTCTTCAGCTGCGTCTTTAAAACATTGACAGACGAATCCAGAGCTGAACGCCATCGTGGTCCACACACACTCACAGTGTGATGATCTGAGTTCTGATACATGTGAAGTGTGTTTGTAAGTTATTGGACATGTTTGTAACGTGTGTGTGTGTCCTCTCATCTCCTGCCGTCTCCCTGTCCTTCCTGTCAGTCGAGCTGTTTCCAAGTTTTGAGATTCAAACTTGTCAAATGAACAAACATGTTGGAAATAATACAACAAGCTGTGGAGCTGTCAGTGCTGGAAGCAGCGTGCCGTGGCAGCCAGACACAGGCTCGCTAATGATGCCAGTTTGTACTCAGTAAAGCAGACTGACAGGCTGTATCACACACACACACACACACACACACACACACACACACACAAACAGCCTAAACTCTGCACACAACGTCGCTTAAAAAGCTCGTTGTGAGGCTGACAGTGTTTCCAGTCTGGTGGAGAATGAGCTCAGTATTCCTGCTGTGTGTGTGTGTGTCCACCATCCTTTAGTTTAGATCAGTGTTTCTCAGACTTCTTACAGCAGTAACTATCAGCCTCTCTCTCTCTTCATACCTTCGTCACGACAGCCAATAAACTCCAGCAGCAGAGGTCGGCTCTGTTCACACCGGAGGCCGGTTACTGTTAACTGTTGAATCCTGAACAGAACCGGGTCAAGAACCAGAGAGAAGTGTGGTACCAAAGATCTGCACCTCCTCCTAATGTTTCCTGTTTGCTGACCCGTCCACACGCTGCTGTTTGTTTCCGTCACTCGATGCTTTGAGAGATTCTGCTGGTTCTGACAGTGAAGACAACATTTCCTGAAAGTGGAGCCGGAGCGTCACCTGATTCTGTGTTCAGGTATCGACTGAAATAACTCGGCATCAAGAATAGAAACTGCTCCTGACAGACGATACCGGCGTTTGACCCGTCTTGTGAGAATAAATATAGATTTGCTGACAGCCAATAAAAAAAGACGATGAAGCTCCTCATCAAACACGGAGGAAACTTCAGGGTGCGGCACCGAGTATCGAAGTACTTTGTTACTTTAAAGGTACTTTTATTGGTCTTGATGATCATCAGCCTCATGTCAAAGCACGGCCCCCACCTGAGGATGTTCGGCTGTGGACGCCTCTCTGCAGTCAGTGACAGGATCAGGATGATGATGTGACCTGTGTGAGAGGATCGGTTTGATTCTGGGTCTGAACTGAAGGAAACAAGACTGCACAACTTTTTTGATCTCGTGGTTCAAAGCTGAGATGGAATATTTCTCCAAAGTTTCCAGTGGAGTTGGAGGAAAGTCATGTTGCAGCTCGACAGACCGACACGGCAGAAAGCTGCTCATGTTTTGTACTTTGACTGTAAATCCACATTTTGAGACAGAGTTTGATGTTTGTGCGTTAAATATGAAGCTACAGTCAGCAGCTGATTATGAAAATCCACCTGCTGAGCTCTGAAGCTCGTTAATTAACACGTTATATCTTATTTTGTTGTTACCTTTGGGCAGAGCCGATGTCAAAGGCTCCTCCTGAGGTCGCTTTGAAAACTGGCTGCAGGTTTTTGGGCTCCACCGTCGTTGGCTCAAAGACCTTGACGGGTTCTGTCCGTGTCTTTTCCTCCATCAGCTTTTCTTTCTAGTTTTTGTCAACTCGACTGTCCTGCTGCCAACCTTCTGTTCGTGTTTAATCCCCCCCCCGCAGAGCCTCATGCCTCTCTCTGCCTTTAATCAAACACCTCCAGCTTCAGCACGTTCTTCAGGATTCAGGAAATATCACCCTAATTAAACATGTAGTGCTGACGTCATGGTCAGCATCCCGCCTCTGTTACTTTGCCGAGTCCAGATGGCCTGTTTCACTGCTGAGTTTATTCACCATTATCCATTTTACCACTGTGCTGCTTTTCACTGCACGCAGCACAGAGACAGTGAATCTCTACTCAACATTTATTCTGCCAGTGAAGCAGGATGAAGTTCAGGACACGAGTCATGGCTGCGCCTAGACCAGGGTTTGGGTTTGGACGTCGGTCCACCATGATCCAGGTTCTGCTCGAGGTTTCCTTCTTAAAGAAGTTTTCTCTGTTTGCTTATGGTCTCTGTTTGTTGCTGCTGATATTTTGCTGTAAGAATAACTCGATGCCGTCTGTCTGTCTTCCAGGTCTTCTCTGACGTGCCCTCATTGCCTTAAGCAGAGCAACACCTTCGACCCGTTCTTGTGCATCTCGCTGCCGATCCCGCTGCGACAGACCAGGTGACGTATGACACGAAACACGACGTCAGACCGCTGACACACTGCGACTGTCTCTCCAGGTGTCAGTGATTTCTCCATGTTTGTGGTCTGCAAACACAAAAGTGTTGAGTCAAGCAGAAGCTCCTCTGAGCTGCAGGAAGTCGACACCTGATATCAGTGACATGATATGACCACCTCAGTGAAGACGTGGACAAACACACTGATCCATTTTTAGACTAGCACATGAAGAGGACAACGAGAGCGAGAAGGACAGCGAGACGGGATTCTGACAATAGACTGTTTAAAACCTGGACGTAGTCTCCGTGACGTCCTCGCAGACTGTCTAAAACCTGGACGTGGTCTCTGTGACGTCCCCGCAGACT
>NC_040020.1:7789609-7837631 GCF_000972845.2 Larimichthys crocea
CGATGTTAGTCAGTATTAAAACTGTACAAGATACAGGTAACCCAGGTGAGACAGGACTCTGTCTGTAATCTGCCCGACAACAGATGATGAATACTGCTGGAAGATAAAAATAAAAAGACACAAACACACCTGTGTGTTCATCTCTGCTCTGCAGTCACAGTCTGACATGAATGTCTTTATGTCTCTGCCTGAGCATAGATTTGTCTCCATGTCACTGTTTGATTTCCCGACGGACAGACGTCCAGATCAGAGAACAGGCCGTGAAATGAGGTGTGATTATATTTAGCAGAGGGAAGCGCTCAGCGTTCTTTCAGCGTTCTTTCAGCGTTCTTTCAGCGTTCTTTCAGCGTTCCTGTTGGATTGTTTTGCTGACCAGGGTTCATTTCCTGATGAGGAAACTGACTTCAGTTCACAGGCCGAGAGTTTCTTCTGAGGACTGATTCGACTCTTCTCAGGACGCTGTGCCACACTCTCCTTTAAACTCAGAAAAGCTTTGTCACTTTTCAAACATGTTCTCCAGACCTTCTACCATCGTCTGTGTTTAATCAAACATTATGAAATGATAGCACGAGACAGAGAGAGACAGACAGAGAGACAGAGACAGAGAGAGCTGTTATACTGAATAACAAGATAATCACATCGTGCTGATATTCAGAATACCAACATGACCCTGAGTGTAATGTTTCTTTCATACAACAGTTCTACTACAGAAGCTCAGTTTATCTGTGTGGATTATACTGATCTCAGTCTGTGGTCATGTGACGTCCTTTATCTCGTCTTGTTACGGACACGCAACGCTACAGGAACACTAGCTAACTGTTCGGTATGATAAGGTTGTCTGAATGTTAGTTATTGGTTTGATTAATGGCTGTGTTGTGATTTCTGACGGTGGCTGATCAGGTTTATCATCAGCTGATAATTTACCTTGCGCCTGTTTCACCGCTAACAATTAAATCACCGTGCATCACATTTTAGGGAAGGGCTGTTGCCATGGTTACCTGCATGCCCGCTTGTCAAATCACAAATGAGAATTTTCTCTGGTCATCACGTGAAGACTTTCTGTGATGATAAATATAATGTGTATATATATTTGAGTATTATTTCTGCCTGCATACAGTACCTCAGGACTTTTTTTTGTACATGTTGTTGGGGTGAATTAGTTTTTCAGTGCACAGAAATAAAATGAATCTGGTCCAGCTGAGCGAGGACTGCTCGAGGCTTCACCGTGTGTCTCTGTCTTCAGGTCATCCTGGTGGAGTTGTACTCGACGGGTTTCCAGCGTTCCTTCTCAGACGAGGACGACCTGACGGCGATCGCTGACAGCGACGTCGTCTACGCCTTCCAGGCTCCTCTCCTCCACAGTCGTGGAGGCTCCAACGCACCGCACTCAGGTAACCACGGCAACGCCAAATGTCAGCCTCCCTCCGTCATCTTGAGGAACTTTGATTCACTCTGATGTTTCCTGAACCGAAGTTTTCACAGGCAGACGTTTTAATTTGCTGAGGCGAGCGACTGTGCCTGCGTTCACGCATGACAGCACCCAAACAAATGAAACATGAAATGCCAGCGTCTGAACGGCAGCCCGGTCCTTCACTGCAAAGCAAAGTTTGAGTTACGTCTGTGAAGATAAGGCCACGTCAGAGAGTTTGAATGTTCTCGCTCGCCGTGCTCAGAAGGTAAACAGCTCAGGAAGTACAGACACAGGTCGAGGTTGAGTCAGACTTGCATCATCGCCGCCCTTTAAAAAACCTTTCTGTGCAAGACGCTGTTGAATGCATCGACATGACAATGAGGACGAGTATAATGACGCACACACACACACACACACACACACACACACACTGCTGCTTTCTAAAGCAGACTGACTGACTGTTGAAACACACTCTTCACTCTGTATTTGATTCAGATTGTCGGCATCTTGTTTTTTTAATCATCCCTGTAAGATTCTGTTGTGAGAGTTACGGAGAGCGTGGTGCATCCAATAAAGTCACATCAGATATTGACCCTACCTGGTTCTCATGGCGGGAGGCGGATGCTGTTGGTCGGGTGGACTGGGCAGGTCAACTTCTAAATGTCAGTAATCAGCAGGACCTACTTGGGTCTTATTGGCAGAGATCGGTGCTGTTTTCCCGGGAAGAGTCGGTAAGGACTGACTGACTTAATGTTATCCAGTGTTGTTTCATTTGCCCTCTCTCTCCTTTTTGTTATTAGCTTCCTCTTTGGTCTTTTTGCCGTGTCAGCGTAGCATCAACATGATTTAAAATCTATGGTAGAAAAGTTACACAATGGGGCACACACTGTTCCGGCTTAAATATCTAACTAGCAATAGATAGAAGTGTTCCTGTACAAGGTCAGGGTTATCTCAACTTGGTCTTAAAGACGAGTTAGAGAGCAGGGGAGTGAAGTTTGAAGCGTGGACGTTTATCATGCAGGACAGATACTGTTGCATGCATTGTGGAAAGTGTAGGATCAGTGTTTTTGCAGCGTGATCTGTCCTGGGACCTGAAATTCAGGATAACACGAGCTCTGCAGCTTTGAGTTGGACTATTCTTGTTGAAATCTGTCTCTTGTGGGTTCCCGTACTTCATGAAAGTATAACTAAATCGCTTTAGTTGCCCTTTAAATGTGCGTCTTGTGCTTCCCACTTCCCAGAGCAGTGGAATAAATGTCACATCTAGGCCTAATTAAGATTTCTGTGTTATCACAGGATATCTGCAGGGTTTGAACAGTTCAATTCATACTCCTTTAAAAAGGCATTAAATGACTTAACTCTCTAAAGATTTAAAGATTAAAAACTCTTGAATTTCATTAATAAAAGTCTTATTTTATATCTTCACTTGCTGGACGTTAGTGTACGGAAAGTGTGAAGGTTTCGATGTATGGCCACGTTCACTGGAAGGTAGAAGCTGGCATTCATGATGCTACCAACGATGCATATTGATGAGGATGTAACGCATGCTATTGGCTATTGTAAACACTAATCAAAAGTCCCTCTTTATCTAGAAGCGTTTGAACATGCTTTCCATTCCTTGTTGACTTTAATTCAGCCAGTGGCCAATAAAGTTTTGTGTGAACTCTCTTTTCTTTTGATTGCTTTACGTTCCACTCGCTCCTCTTCTCCAGCAGAGCTTCTGCCATGCTGAGAGGATGGAGCTGTAAATCTCTCTTATCGCATGAGCAGATAAGCTGCTCCGTCTGCAAAAGTCCTGTCACTTTTCCTAAATAGAGACCTGTGTTTGAAAGCTACACAGCAATTACTTCAACAGATCAATGTAAACGTCCGAGACGGCCTTAATTGAGTCATGTTACTTCATTAACGGCGATCTTTCTGGGTTTGGAGGTTGCGGTGTTTGTCGACCGACCTACTGCTGAGTGAAACCTTTACGTGGGTTTTTGTTACCCCGAAGAAGACTGACATTAATAATTCACACATGTGCTCAAAGTGCTCATGAAAAATGAAGACTCTTCACTTTCTCAACAGGAGGCATTGCTATTGTCACTTCACACAGTGAAAACAGTGTCACAGCACAGAGAGGGAACACATGCACACTCATACAGTGAGCCTTCACTCACAGGAACAGTCGTGTCAACGTGAACAAGCGTGGGCAAAAACACACAGATACGTGCCTTCAGTACCAACAGTGGACTCTCACACCGTACCCACCAAGTGGTGACTTCTGTTTCTTTAATTAATTTAATTAAACTGGGGACTACCTCTCAAAGAGAGGACTTCACTTCATGTTTGTCTGCTTCAAAGACTTTCTTTTAAAAATTAAAAATATGTAACTTTAATGTTTTTAATAATTAAACATTTCTCTGCAATATGAATATTACAAAATAATGCACTGAATTTTAATTAAGAATCGATTTTTAGCTGCATATCAGAAGTAACTTATCAAGCACTGCAGAATCAGCAACATAATTGACTTTACCCAGGCTTTAATGATAGATGTACTGTACAAAGCCTCACATAAATACATAGATACATATATACATTGAATGCAAAAATAAACTTTTTCCTGCAGATATAGGTCTCAGCACATGGTGGTTGCTGGGTGTTTTGTTAAGGGATGCCATGGATAAAGGTTTGTACTCATTTTAATTCATATTCTTTGTGAATGTTGAAGTTTGCATCCCTCATCCTGTGGATTGCATCTTGTAGCTTGAACTGAAAAACAGAAACAGAAAATTTACATTTCTGTTTGAATCACAGATCCCATAATTCTCTGTCTCTCCCTGATGGAAACACATTTACTGTGTAAGTCAAGTAGGTAATGGATCTATTAGAATTAGGCTCATAAATACACAGCCCTCAAGAGGAAACACACACACACACAGAAATACACTTGTAATGAATCACACTCAAGTGCTCACTGGGAAATGTGACTTCCATTCTTGTGAGCAATCTGGTGAAAATGATGAATGGCCCTTACCTCGGAATAATTCATAAGATCACGGCAGACCAGATTCCAGGATATCATAACGCTGCCCAGCTGGATTTATGTCATGTTTCATGAAGTGGAGCGCGTGAATTTACACAAACATTACTGCTGAGACCTCGGGGTGGCATCATGGAGATAACAGATGATGCATGGCCGTGTTTTCTGTGTACAGTGGTTTTAAAAGTTTCACAGAAAGTATAATTAGCAGGCTGTCTTTTTGTTCTGCATCTCTTGGTTTATTTTGGTTTCATTGTTCAGTTTTTACAGTGTATAAAAAGTCTTTTGGTAATTTGATGTCGTCAGTGTTTCGACAATTTAAAAAGCGACAAAAGTCCAAACTTTGGTGACAGGTTGTTTGACTTGGCACTCATCATATTATGTCGTACAGTGCAGCTCTTACTCAAACTAAACAAGCCTTCAGCTTCAGTTTTGCCGCTGTCCATCCTGAGGTTTTTTGTTTTTGTACCTTCTGTGAGAGAGTAACAGCTCTCGATGGATGAGCATATGGGGAAGCCTGCTGAGCTCGACATGTTTGTTTGTTTGGCATATTAATGAGCGTCTGTCTCTAACACAGAAAGAAACCGACCATCACAACACTCAACTTCATCTGTAGTTTGATACGTGACATTTGTAGTTTTTTAAACATCTTCAGTAAAAAACATCGGAAAGAAAAATTCTGGTCAGCTGTCCCTGCAGACTCTTCTGTGAACTGTCATAACAAACCACAGTACCGTGGTATAGTAGTAACTGTTAAACGTCTGCATGACCCGGCCCGATCCTTTGACTAACTTCCCCCCAGAAAACAGCCTCTGTCTGGGCAGAGAGAGCCGGGTCAGTCCCTCTGTTCACTGATGGAGATGATGAACTCTGCACGGCGGGTCAGGATCTCCCTCTGCCAGCTTCCAGGAGCTTGTTTTTAGATTTACAGTAGAGACGTGATCAGAAATGATCCGCTTGTACTCAGAAACAATGTTCATCGTGCTCTTTGCAGAAGTCTCATTCATATTAGCAGGTTTGATGTGGGAGTAGGTGGCGTGTGTTTAATTGCGTTAGCTTCTCTTCTTACCGTCATTAACTCTCAATAAGAGCCTGCTGATCGCACATGAGGAAACATAAACCACATGATTATTCCACCCTGATCGACGACGGGTACATTTGTGATTTTCAGACATGATGAATGGAAAGCTGTAAAAATGGTTAATTGTCACAAAATGACATGCAAATCAACTTATGTTCATAAAACTGGGTTTGAGTCATAACAGGAGAAATCTTCTTCAAAGATGATTAAACATGAAACCAACTCAACAAGCATTACACTTTTTATTGTTCTGCCGAGCTGCTGAAAAAGCTTTTTTAGCACTTTAGTCACACAGACAAAATGTTTTAATGTTTATTCAGCCATAATCAATAACTCATAATGTTAGCTCAGTCTGTTAGCTGTACCACAGATGTATGGATCACCGGGAAGAAGAAGAAGAAGAAGAAGAAGAAGAAGAAGAAGTAATAATGGCAGAGGAGCAGAGAGTGAAGAGGACGCTGACGGAGGAAGCTGAGAAGAGAAAAGGAGAGAGTGAGCGAGCAAGAAGCCGCCGGACAATCAGGAAATACTCATTTCTATGTAATGATCATTTTAAACATCACTGCTTGTACTTTCCACACTGACACAGATTTGACTGCAGTCAGTGCAGCAGTGGCAAGAATAGCTGGACAACATGTAATAAAGTGGAAACTGAAGCAGCGACTTTAGCCTGAAGGTGTTCTCAGAGATTTCAGATCAGCGTGCAGCAAGAATGACGTGTCACATCCTGATGTTCTCCCAGGACTGTCTTTATTTCGCTGTCAGCGGGACAGTTTTTAGGTCACTTGACAGCTGTACGGAGACTTTTAAAACAGCAGAAGTGAGTCTGATGACACAAGTCTTCATGCACGTCATGTGCTGTCCTCTTCAGACCGCGGCAGAGATGAGGCCTGAGATGTGTTTTACAGCCGGAGCTGACAGGGAAGAGTGAACAGCAGAGCGTGGACATGCAGCAGCTCATGATGATGTGATGTGGGGTTCATCATCACACCTCCTCGTTCGCCTCCTTTTCCTCTGTGATCTTGAAAATGATGTTTTTGCCACCGTGTTATTGCTGCTCCGGTAGCGCAGGATACAAAATATGAAACAGATTTTCAGATTGAGGCGACAGACGTGACTGTATCCAACAGTAACAACAGTAACACGGCTGCGATGCACAGAAACTGAGGCTCCTATTCAGGGCTGTAAACATAGACCTCATTCATTAGCATGGAAATGTAAAGCTCTGTTTGCTTTCCTCTGTCGTCACTGCCTGCTGTGTTTGAGTAACAGCAAAGCTTCCCTGTGATATTGAATCAGCTCTCAGCTTCATTAATGAGCTTTCACATTTAGAGGTCTCATGATGGAAAACACTGAACAGTCAGTTAGAGCCAAAGCGTCACAATAGCATCCGATTTCACCTCCAACAATCTGAGCGATTTGCACATAAATGGAGCGATAAAGCTCCGTGATGCTGCTCCGGGAAGCTCAGCATGCTGACTCTGTTTACTCGGTGCCCAGGCTCGGCCACGTCGGCAGGATAATGGAGGAGTCAACCAAGATCTGAGCAGAGCAGAGGCCAAAACTGTGTGTTTAAGAAAAGAGAGAGGACTCCCAGGTAAAGGTGGAAGAAAAGGGGGTTTCTTAAAGGACAAAAGGCATGTACGCTCGAGACAGACGGACTAATCTCTGTGCATTCTTACAAACAGCGTTCTTCATCAGGTTATTGAGGGCTGTGCACCAGTGATGCACGGGTTGATCCAAATTGAGCGGGTGCCCGAGTGTCACGAGTCACCAAACAATATTTTTTTGTGGCCTTTTATGATAGTACAGCTGAAGATAGACAGGAAGCAGAGAGAGGGGGAATGACATGCAGTGAATGGTCGTCCAATGTGGGATTCGAACCGGGGCCAGCTGCAGCGAGGACTATAGCCTCCACACACGGGGCGGCCGCCTAACCCACTACGCTACTGACCGCCCCACCAAACAATATTTTTAATGATATTCGGGTCGCGGCCGGGCGGGTCGTTTGAAATAAAGATGCAGAGTAAAGTTTTGTAATTTATGTAGTAGACAAAATTTTCTGTGAAATACACAGACTTTATTGGCTGAATAACTGGCGCGGAGATGTCACGAGCTCTGCAGGAGGTAGAAAAAGTATAGACTACTTTTAAAAATGCGGGTCAGGTAGCGGGTTGGGTATAATACTTCACAATTATTTGCTGCGGTTCGGGCGGGTTAGTTTAAAACGTCGGCCGGTGCAGGTCGATCAAACACCCGCGCATCACTGCTGTGCACAGGTGGAGAGTCAGAGTCACATCCTCCAATCAGCTGCTCGCTCACGTATACACTCAAAACAAACAACGAATCATTTCCACTGCCACACACGGTCAGTATCTTTGAGTGTTTCACATAAACTGACCCATTTTTCAGTCAATAACTGAGAACAATGAGCTTATCTTACGTAACATAAAGGATTGGATGGAAACACATGGTTCCACATACTCCCATGTGTGTATGAACAGAAGTAGTACATATATTAAGTACACTCCTCGTGAAGTCGCATTAAGACAATTAGAGGCTGCCTGAAGCGAACTCAGTGAAGAGCGTTCACAGGGGAGCTGCTGCCCCTCCAGCTCATTTCATCATTTAAAATAAGAAAGAAAATTTAGTGTGTCTACACTCGCTGCTCTGATCATCACGACGTGTTCCTCAAACCACCCGGGAGCTAACAGCAGCTGCCTCGTGTAGAAACACACAAATGGTGCAAACCTCTGCCCACCAGTCTGTACTAACACCCACAGTAACTCAGTGCAGGGCAAGGCAGAGACACCGTTCAGCTGATCACAGGTCAGTGTGGATCACCTGATCACAGGTCAGTGTGGGTCACCTGATCACAGGTCAGTGTGGATCAGCAGGAGATCATCAGAGGAAAGTTACAGGATGTGTCTTTAATAGCTTTTTTCATAAGACAACATGTTCACAGTTTGTGTTTTGTTCTTTCAGATATTAAATGTTGAGCGCTGTGGTGCAGACTGAACGTTGCTGAATTATTATTTGCAACATGATGCAACAGAGTGTAAAATACCAAGAAGAGTTTCAGTGATTGCAGCTTTTGTTGAGCCGGCAGCGGTGTCGACTGGTTGGTGCTGGACTGTGCAGCAAGAGAAGAGCAGCGTGAAGGTTTACGGGTCAGAGCGAAGCACCAGCTGTATTTAGTTCTGTCATTTCACTGTGGGCAGAAAGCTCAGGTGCTCTGCTGTCATCTGTGGTCAGAAGGCTGTTTGCTGCCAGGACCTCTGGTTCATCCAGGCCCATGGCCCCCTGGGTATTTTTACCCAGGTGTGTGCATCGCACTGACGGGTCACTCATTTGGTCTTGTGTCAGAAGTCATTCTATTTTTACCATCAGTGACGAACACACACAACTGAAAGTAGGACGTCGATGATCTTCTGGAAATGAGGCTTTTGTGTCTGACTGACACAGACACCGTCTGCACATATTAACACTCTAACTCACTTATAGTTTAAGTTGTCATCAATAACAAGAACCAGAAATATTCATCATTACGTTGATGTCTGATTTTATTTTGCTGGGTTTATAATCGTCTGGAAGCTCCTGACCCGCCGTGCAGAGTTCATCATCACATCGTCTCCATCAGTGAACAGAGGGACTGACCCGGCTCTCTCTGCCCGGACCGAGGCTGATTTCTGGGGGAGAGTTCACCGAAGAGTCGTCAGGGAGGACTGAGCGGGCTGCACACTTCTGGTCCACGAGCTTTGTTGACTGATTTGAGTGACAGCAACATTCAGGAGGGTTCATGTTCTGACTGAATAGCTCAGTTAGCAGATACTTTCCTCACACTTCTTCAGAATAAAGTCGTCTTTGGGGTCTTTGAAGAGCAAAAGTCCCAAAGACAGAAAAGACTTTGCAAGTGTCTCAGATGTAAGAGATGTATGAACGCACAGTGAGTCCTCCAGGCACAGAGACCTTCGGTTCATCCTGCAGATTTAAAACACTCTTCAATCTTCTGACTGCGTCCATGAAGCTGAGGGCGGATTCAGAGCTGGGGAGGGGAGGGGGGAGAAAACAGATAGTGACAATGATAAACAGTGCCAGGGAGAGGAGATAATACTGAAGGGAGAAGTGGAGGACAGCGAGTGCCAGAGGAGGTGTAGTATCTTCTTCTTCTTGTGTTTCATTAACGTGCCACCTCCAGTCTACAGAGAGATTTGTCGTCTCCGTCTCCCTCAGTTCACTTCATGCTCTGTGTTTATCTTTTAATGAATGATATCACATTAGAAACAGCAGCATCACTTCATCGTCCTGATCATCAAATCGAAACATCACATGTTTTCTTTCCTTTCACTCCTCCCTCCTTTGTTTGTCTTTTTCCACCTCACTAACACCTCCGTCCATGCGTGGCCGTCCTCTGTCCGTCTCAGGGAGGACAGGAAGAGGAGGTGAGAATGAGAAGTTCTCCCAGAGCAGCCGAGGCATGTGGGCTCGCCACGCATGATTCTATCTGTGAAAGGACACGCTGCGGTCCGGCTGCTGGTGAACTGAGAACAGTTCTTATTGTTTTTATCCTGTGAAAGCTTTAAAACTAGAGCATCCATGTTTCCATGGGGAAGTCTTAGTTCAGGTTCAGAGAGAGATCAGGGTGATTTTCAACATGATCCTGGTTTCAGTTGTAAAACAAACAAAAAGTCCTTTTCCACCTGTATGTTAAAGGGGCGTCCTCGAAAGGCTCAGGCGTTCACATGAAGGACGGGGCGAGGTCCAACACCTTCAGCATTTGTGGACTCACAGTCTGAATGAGTTTCTGGATTTCACCGTCTACAATCCAGAATCTCATTCAAAGATTCAGAGAATCAGAGAAATCTCAGAACCAGCACTGAGTGTCCGTGACCTCCGACCCCTCAGGCAGCAGCACCTACAGATGAAGTTCAGACTGGACCATGCAGAGACAGAGACAGATATCAAATGGTCAGCTGCTGTTTGACTTGAAACAAAATCTTTTCATGTTTTAACCTCCCGAGTTAAAGGTGACGGAGAGGATGGAGGGAGATGGACTGAGCATCTAAAGGCAGAAAATGTCACATGGACTTGTTTCCTGTCTGTCAGTGTCAGATATTTACTCACTGTAATTCCAATGATTCAGTTTCAGTGTTTTAATAATCTGTGTGCTGAGCTTTACATCTATTCAAACAAACACACTTTCCTGGGTGTGTTTACATTTGTTTTGTGTGTGTGTGTGTGTGTGTGTGTGTGTGTGTGTGTGTGTGTGTGTGTGTGTGTGTGTGTGTGTGTAAGGTGGCAGTGATTAATTGCACAGAGGGTTTGTAGCATTGTTTAATTAAATCCTCTGATAATGTCAAAGTTTATGTTTCCTGGGAGACGAGAGGTTGGGCCTTCTGTATCCCCTCAGCTGTTACTCACTATTAATCAGTGTGTGTGTGTGTGTGTGTGTGTGTGTGTGTGTGTGTGTGTTGTTCTAAAATGTTTCTGCAGTCACAGTTTAACAGAATAAGTCTGATCAGGTGTGACATCACTGTTACTTACAACTTATTCACATCTTATTTCTTTTACCCGTGCATAAACAAAGATCATTTGTTTTGTTTTTTTACTGCTGAAACATGGTGGAGCAAATGAAAGGACATACAGCTGAGACTGTGTGGGCAGCGTGAGCATGTGGTTAGTTTGGAAGGTTGTGGTGTGAAGTACACAGCACTGATGTGGGATGAAACAACATTATTGTCATGAGAATATAGTAATAAGTTGTTTTATGGTACATATGAGCCTGGTAGTCCTCGCTGGTAGCCCAGCGGTCGATACAAACCTGTGGCTGTTTGCTGCAGGTCACCTCCTCTCTCTCAGCTCTGAAACTAAATGAAGAGACCGCTTCAAACTTTTCTTAAATCACCTCCACATGCACGGCAGCCGCTCTGTTCCAATGTGTGTGTGTCTCATTAATGAGATTCTGATGAGGTGATCACATGAATGTCAATCTTCTTTACACACTGCTGCAGTCATCACGACCCTCAGCAGCAGAACTACAGACCAGGACGAACATCAACTCGTCCAGATGTCAGAGCTATTCGACTCCTGCATCAATATTTTGTTGTTTAAACATGAATTCTTTCCATTCCTGTGTGTGTGTGTGTGTGTGTGTGTGTGTGTGTGTGTGTGTTGTACGTCAGCCTTTACTAAACACGTCTCCACCTCTCTGCTCTGCTCAGGGTATTATCACAGCCTCCCCTCGTCGCCCTACACCTCCACAGCTGGACCCGGCGGTCAGAGGTTACCTCCGTCCGGCACGCTGTCCTCTGAGTACCTGAACCAGGGCGGCTCCACAAAGGTCCTCCTCCTCATCTGTAACACGGCAGGATCTGGTCAGCAGGCCGTCCGGTGAGCAGCAGCAGCAGTCGGCTCTCCCAGATTTCTTTTCTGAGACTTTCAGGATGTGTAATCTGTTTGTTGGGGCTGGTCCAGCTGCAGTGTGTTCAGGTTTGACCTGTAGACGTATCGTATGAACGCCATAGGCTGGTTTTATGAAGCTTGTGCAGCTCAAGCTCTCGTTCAACTGAAAGTCGACGGTGTAGAAACCTGAGCTGTGACGAACAATGTGGCTAAACTGAAGCACTTAACCTGTGAGCGCTGTCGGCTGCTGTCGGCTGCCACATGTTACTCTAACAGGGCTGGCAGCTTCGTGAAGAGAACAGTGACGTCCAACAGGAAGTGGAAGCTGAAGCCTCCTCAGTAAAGAGTAAAAGAATCTTATAAGATAGAGAAGTGAGCGAGGATGAAGCTTTATTCTGCAGCTACTTTAACCCTCTGAGGCTCAGACCGATCAGCTGCTGTTCGGATCCCAGAGGGTTAAAGAAGAGTCTGCTGCACTGCAAACATCCTGAGCAGAGCGTCTCGTAGTCCGGGGGAGTTTCCAGGGGTCAACATTTGACCCTGCATCATAGACGGTTTATTGACGGGCCGGCCTTCGCGGTGTGAGGGATAAATATGATGAAATGAAATGATACGACCGCCATGAAAACAAGAGAATACAAAATACAAGTTACCATGGCGCTGAATTATTGCGAGCCCTGAGCTCGTCCTGTTCCAGGTGACTGAGACAGTGACAGTGAGTTCCTCATGTCCGGTCTGCTCTGTGATTTTGTTTTTTACTTATTTTAGCCAACGAGAGTCACATGACCGACAAACGACAGGTGTATCTTTTCAAAATAAAACATCTTTCACACTAAAATGAGTAGAATGACTCACAGACAGGTGACGGTGACACCTGTCCACACCTTTCCTCCAGCAAACACGTGATGTAAAAAATAGTGTCATAAATTTAAGTAGTCAAGTATTTATTGTCTGTTTTTAGTATTTAGTATATTTCATTTTGACTGGTGTTCCTCACCCCTCCACTATGATGTCCCTGAATGCATCATGAGACATTGTGTGCTTCGTAACACAGAGCGTTATCCTAATGACCAAAGCTAGGCCGTAATCCTCTGATACGAAGGAACTATTCCCACCCCATAACGAGCATAACGAGTGCTCTTAAGTCATAAGGAGGGCTCAGATTTCTCCGACAGTGAAGGACGGATTCATATTTCTCCTCAGTCCTCCAGTTTCAGTCATCGCGTGTCCTCTCTGAGCCTGATCTTCTGTGCTGAAGCTCAGTTTGTCCAGTACACAATGTTCTCACTTAATAATAGACACTTCAATAGAAGTGGGTGTATTACTTGTCACAGGTAATCACAGAGAACAATCTCACGAACATTTATCTCCGTGAGCTGAATCAGCAGGATCGTGGTGGGCAGGTCGAGCCGTGGTTAGTCAGGCGGAGTTCAGTCTGAATAATGTGTGAGATCGTCCTCCTCTTGTTAAACTCACATATTATCGCCTCGAACACAGCCGCCGCTGTGCAGTCAGGAGCTGGCACAAGCCTCGACTTTACCCGGAGACAGAGGAGCCATTATGAGGCGTAGACTGAAGGTTCCTCGGCTTCATTCAGGCGGCTGACCTCACGTAACGTCAGTCCGGGACGCGAGGCGCTGGCGGGAAAGCCTCGATGCACTTGACACTTGACAGACATGATGATGACACGATAAGCTGCAGCGGCACGTCTCTACTTTAAATAAGCCTCCCCGAGATGAATTCAAATCTTCTGAAGGATTTATTGACTTCACAGTAACTGTCTCTTTATTCGATTGTTTATAGCTGTGTATCTGTGTGTATGTGTGTGTATGTGTGTGTATGTGTGTGTATGTGTGTGTGTATGTGTGTGTATGTGTGTGTATGTGTGTGTCTCCTCTCAGGTTTGGACCTCCATTTCTCATGCGTGAGGACAGGAGCATCTCCTGGGATCAGCTGCAGCAGAGCATCCTCAGCAAGCTCTGTTATCTGATGCTGAATGGATCTCAGGCTCAGGTAATGTCTCACACACACACACACACACACACACACACACACACACACACACACACACACACACACACCTCGAATAACCAATACCATGTCACCCTCTCTGTTCTGTGAGTTGCTGGACCTTCTTCTTGGACCTTCCAAACTCAAACATCAGAGCGTTAGTTCAGTTTTCATGAAGGTTCAGTTACCTGAGACATCACTGCGTTGTCTGAGTTACTTGTTAAAATCATCGCTGTGATTGGTTGTAGAACTTTCTGCTTCCAGCCAATCACTGGACTAATTTCTGAACTGAACAGGTGTCAGCTGTCCTCAGCTGTGGCTGTGGGAGATGATAACACGTTAAATATGTCTCAGTCTTGATGTACTCTAGTCTTGGTCTCGATCCGCTCGGTCTCTTCTCGCCTTGGTCTTGGTCTTGTCTCAGTCTTTCTCTGACTTGGTCTCAGCCCCTCACAGTCTTGGTCTTGGTCTTGTCTCAGTCTTTCTCTGACTTGGTCTCCCTCACAGTCTTGGTCTTGGTCTTGATCTCGATACACTGGACTACAGCACAGCAGGACATTATATTCACACACAGTGATGACAGTTTTATGTGCTGAGCAAACATTGACTCTTGGTAGATTTGAAACTGTCTCTGTCACGGTGCACACGTCGCTGAATTCAGATCTACGTGATGTGTGTTTGTTTTGCGGACCACCGGTCTTGCATGTTAAACTCCACCTCTGCGTTCACTCGGTATGTACCGCGAGCTCCGACGATGATCCTCGACGAGCACATCTCCACTCCAGCTTCGTCTGTTTCTCCACAGACGGTTCAAGTGATCTGTACACCGCACACACACACACACACACACACACACACAGAGTCCCCACAGCTGGTCGTCGCGTTGCCATGGGCAACGCCATGGTGACAGGCAGTATTTGAGGTGGCCTCAGAGCGAGCAGCTCTCAGCTTTGTAAGGAAAGAGCTGAAGAGAAACATCAGCCTGTTATTCCCTGAGAGCATCACACACACCTGATGTCCTCACACACCTGTGATGTCCTCACACACACATGATGTCCTCACACACCTGATGTCCTCACACACACCTGATGTCCTCACACACATGATGTCCTCACACACACCTGATGTCCTCACACACATGTGATGTCCTCACACACACCTGATGTCCTCACACACACCTGATGTCCTCACACACCTGATGTCCTCACACACCTGATGTCCTCACACACATGTGATGTCCTCACACACCTGATGTCCTCACACACACACCTGATGTCCTCACACACACCTGATGTCCTCACACACACCTGATGTCCTCACACACCTGATGTCCTCACACACACCTGATGTCCTCACACACATGTGATGTCCTCACACACACTTGATGTCCTCACACACACCTGATGTCCTCAGACACATGTGATGTCCTCACACACCTGATCTCCTCACACACACCTGATGTCCTCACACACCTGATGTCCTCACACACACCTGATGTCCTCACACACACCTGATGTCCTCACACACACGTCATGTCCTCACACACACCTGATGTCCTCACACACACCTGATGTCCTCACACACATGTGATGTCCACACACACCTGATGTCCTCACACACACCTGATGTCCTCACACACACCTGATGTCCTCAGACAGGGATCATGTGATCGATGTGCTCATTTATTTAAAGGAAGACATGAGACGATCACTTCCTGTCACTGTGTGATTTAGACACCTACATCAAACATAATGCTGTTTATGGGCTGTGTGTGTGTGTGTGTGTGTGTGTGTGTGTGTGTGTGTGTACTCAGCTGATGTTACAGCGTCTTCATTGTGAAGTGTTCTGGCGCCACCCAGAGGTTTTTTTAGTAAGTCACAGCTTCAGTCTGAGGGTCACATGTTGAAGTCGAGCTCTCTCGCTCTCACACACACACACACACACACAGAGGCATACACATAGAGTTTAACAAGGACCGTGACAGGAAGGCTCAGACATGAACAGAAAACATAAGAGACATAAAGCATAAAAAATAACTTTAAACATATTTAAAAGATATAAATATATGCACATATATGCATGTGTCTCTATCTGTAGGCATCGTAGACTCAAGGACTGGTCAAAGTGCAATGGTGCAGATGATGGAATAAATATGGTTTCTATGGTTTCTACATAAATAAATTATAATGAGCTGGTATCATTGTTTGTTTTGTTGTCACTGTAACAGCTGTGATGATCTGAAGAAGAGAAATATTTTATATTAGGCATATATATATATATATATATATAACTTATATATATATGATATATATATATAATATATATATATATACATTATATATGTATATATATATATAAAATATATCACCGAAAAATATATCTGTGTGTGTTCACTGATATTATTCATATTATTTTGCTTGTTTTAGATTCAGAATCAGATCTAACATTAGAGTAACGCTGGTCTAACATTAGAGTAACGTTGGTCTAACATTAAAGTAACGTTGGTCTAACATTAGAGTAACGTTGGTCTAACATTAGAGTAACGCTGGTCTAACATTAGAGTAACGTTGGTCTAACATAAAGTAACGCTGGTCTAACATTAGAGTAGCGCTGGTCTAACATTAAAGTAACGTTGGTCTAACATTAGAGTAACGTTGGTCTAACATTAAAGTAACGCTGGTAGTTGTAGTTTATCTTTAGTTATTCTGATGTTGAACTGACAGTCAGTCTGTGGTCATGTGACGTCATGTGACGTCATGTGACATCATGTGACGTCATGTGACGTCCTTTATCTCGTGTTGTCACGGACACGTAATGAATTGTTCAGGTGTCATGTTTCTTAAAGGGACAGCGCAGGGAGCTTTAGTTCACTTCAGACTGATGATATGTTTGTTTTGGAACGTTCTGTCAACGCTGCAGAAACAATGGTACAATCCTTATGATGATGAATATTAATGTGATGTAAATATCACATTAATATTCATCATAAGAACGCCTGTGTGTGAGACGTCCACCTACACACAGTTTGTCTCAGTGTAACAGCTCAGCTCTCCTGTACAAGCTGTTTTGAATGAACTCTCCAAAGTTCGTCCAAACTTTTGTATAATTACTCATTACAGCGTGATGCTTCTTATTTGGCCTTCTTCATTACTCTCTGGTAGATAGATAAGGCCAGGAAAGACTGTGGAGCCTGTGGGCACATTAACTAACTAATTTCTTTCTGTCTGCTCGGCTGAAGTTCTTTTCTCACAGTAAACTCTGCTTTGCTCTCTGCCCCGAATAACTTGAGTTTGAATCCAGCTGATACTAATGAGAAAACATTTACCATTGCATGTGACTTGGGAACCATAAATGTAGTCTGCAAACTGAAATAATAAGGAGTGAAAGTCCCTGAGGCGCTGCAGCGTGCGCTGCTGAGTCAGAGGAAGATGGAAATCTCCCTCCGTGACGGAGGATGATAGCGATGAATGGACTGATGACGTCTGGATGGATTGTTGTTTCCAGGAGCGGGCGTAGCGCCAGCATAGAGCGGGCGTAGAGCGAGCGTAGCACAAGCTTAGAGGGAGTGTAGAGCGGGCGTAGCGCTAGCATAGAGCGGGCGTAGAGCGAGCGTAGCACAAGCTTAGAGGGAGTGTAGAGCGGGCGTAGAGCGAGCATAGAGCGAGCGTAGAGCAAGTGTAGCGCAAGCTTAGAGGGAGCGTAGAGCGGGCGTAGAGCCAGTGTAGAGCGAGCGTAGAGGTAGCGTAGAGCGAGCATAGAGGGAGCGTAGAGTGAGTGTAGAGCGGGCGTAGAGCGAGCGTAGAGGGGGCGTAGAGCGAGCGTAGAGCAGGCGTAGAGCGAGCGTAGAGCAGGCGTAGAGGGAGCCTAGAGGGAGCATAGAGCAGGCGTAGAGGGAGCGTAGAGTAAGCGTAGAGCAGGCGTAGAGGGAGCGTAGAGCAGGCGTAGAGCAGGCGTAGAGCGAGCATAGAGTGAGCGTAGAGCAGGCGTAGAGCGGGTGTAGAGCAGGCGTAGAGGGAGCATAGAGCAGGCGTAGAGCGAGCGTAGAGTGAGTGTAGAGCAGGCGTAGAGCAGGCGTGAAGCGAGCGTAGAGCGAGCGTAGAGTGAGCGTAGAGTGAGCGTAGAGCAGGTGTAGAGGGAGCGTAGGGAGCTTGTTAGATTTTCACCTTTGTGTTGGAAACACGTCCAGATTTATGATCTGACCCGAACTCTGACCTTTTCTCTCCAACACTGTCAGGACCCAAAATTATAACTGGCTGAATGTTGGTGAAATATGCAGATATGCTGACAAACAAACAAACAAACAAACAAACAAACAAACAACAGTCATCTTTGTGAGCTTTGGAAAATCAAACAAAACTTATTTTTATTCATCAACTTTATTTGTGTCACACTTTAAACCATCGTCCAGAACACTGAACAGAACTGCAGATGTGTTTTGTTTTTCATGGGCATTATGGGGGATGTAGTTTGTTTGTTAGTGCTGTTGAATTGTAATTACTGAAAAGTGTCAGCCATGATATGCACAAAATAATAAACAGATATTAGTTTATAATACAGTGCTGCAAGTCAAATTAAATCCACTATAATTATGTGAATTATTTACGCAGAAAGATCTCAGATTTAGATCTATTGTTTATCTTCTATTTGTTTCTATTATTACACCCTCTGTGATTCACTTGTCATAAATGTTTGAGGGATCAATGCTCACTCTGTGTCATCCTCGCACTGACTGAGGCTGAGTGAGACCATCTGTTTTTACACACACACACACACACACACACACACACACACACACACACACACACACACACACACTGCTGTAGTCTGTTCATTGTTTCAGCATATTAAGTGAAAATATGTCTTCATTGATTTGAGTCTTTCATCGACGTGCTGTCTGAGCACGCTGGTTAAAGCTTCGAGGGTTTTTTCTTCTCATATCATCTCTGAACATGAAACTCATCATTACATTTACTGCAAGAGGCTGACGGTGCTTTAAGTGGAGTAGAAGCTCTTTAAGTAAGCAGTGTAATCCCACTGTGTAACTATGTCCAGCTGTACTCGAGTATTTACTCTGATTACATTACTTCTGATCAAAAACTAGCGAGTCGACAACTTTGCTAACAGCCAATCATCATCCAGGTCCCCAGCAGCAGCTGATATCACTGACTAGTCGAACAGCAGTCAGCCCAGCTCGGCGTCTGTCTGTCTGATGAACGTTGCTTGAATTTGTGTCTGTCTCTCTGCAGAACGCCGGCCTTCTCTTTAAGATCAGAGTCGTGGGCGGATCAGCAGCCTACAGCTATCTGTCCCCTCAAGACAGCAGACCTCTATACCACCCTGCAGTTGACAGGTAGGAACCACACACACACACACACACACACACACACACACACACACACAGTGCACTTCCTTTAATACATCCTTGTGGCCTTGAAGGTGGAATGACATAAACAGTGACACACAAACATGAAAACATGTGAATGGATGTTCAGGACAGGAAGCTGCAGTTCCTTTGAATGGGCCTTAAGAGGATTACAGAGGACTGAGGATAAAGACTGTTAATACTGTGAGTGTGATAAAGAGAATCAAGGTGTCGCTGTACGGCTGAGGAGCTTAAATCTCTGCTGCTGTTCTGCCGAGCTGCTCCAAAGGTCAGGCAGGAAACGAGAGTGTTTCTGCTGCTCATTCAACATGTTAATGTGATCTGTGTCCACATGCGTCAGCTCATCTGCTAAACACCTTTCTGTCAACGCTGCGTTTATTTAGTCATGTTTATTTGTATAGGCACAAAATAATAAAGACAATGAAACAACAAGCACTCGGTGATTCACGGCTTTAAGATGATCTCATTTATGAGCCATGCGTCGTGTTTTAATGAGGCTCCTTAAGGTTATTAGTAGCTGCTCTTTCAGCCTCCGTTACACGTGCACACACTTCTTCTTTAGAAACTCCAGACACGCCGAGCCAACGAGTCAGCTGAATCATGAGGATGCAGTCACTGTGCAGATGCATAAGAATCTTAACTTTTCCCTGGGGGTCAGCTCTGACGGATGATTTTCAGGTTCTGCACCTCTGGACAGCTCTGCTCAAAATGTGTTAGTAATAATATTAACAGTTGTAATATCTCGCAGGTTGTGCACTTTCCATCTCTAAGAAACAGCCTCATGCTCGACTGTGAAGTCCTTCAGGAGCATAAGCTGCTATAGACGGTGTCACCACTAAATAAATGAGATAATGTATGCAGTGCCTCTATGGCAGAAATTAATAGCTGTATAATTACAGACTCATGTCTGTTATGTGCTGCTGCTCTGTGAGGCGGATTTCATTGTAGGCTGCACACTGCTCACACACACACACACACACACACACACACACACACACACAGCTGGAGCTGAAGTAAATTCAACTTTTAAAATTCATACATCATTTCCATAAACGCTTAGCGTGGGGAGCCGGAGCCGAGCCTTGACAGGTCGACAGTTCATCACAGAGACACACAGAGACACACAGAGACACACAGAGGCACACAGAGACACACAGAGACACACAGAGGCACACAGAGACACACAGAGACACACAGAGACACACACTTCACACACGTATGGTGTTCAAACCCAGAACCAGAAAGCCAAATCATTCTGCAAGAATGTTTCATTAATCACTCAACCCAGACACAGGAAGGATCGGCAGGTTGATCGCTCTTTGCCTGTTCTTAGTCGTGGAACGATCTGTCTGGTTGATTCTGATAACGAACAAAACTCCATCGTGCTAACGAGGTCACGTGGCCCTGTCTAACTTTGGAAATGAATTCCACAGTTCAGGTTAGAAATGTCATAATTCATCATTAAAACATTTAAACATTTTATTATGTATTGCTGCTGATTAAACACTGCGATAGTCTGTTATTATTTTAGTGACACATTCTCTCAGGTCTGTGTCACTTGATTATTCTATCACAAGACAAACACACACACATTTGCTGTGTCTTGCTCCATGACACGTCCTTGAATCCTGGAGTGTTTTTGAGATGGATGAATTGATTCTGCAGGACGGATGTGTGGAGAGTTTGCAACCACCTGAAATAAAGACTAAGAGTTTCCTCTTCATGCAGATGCATCACACAGAGGAGCATGTGTCCACGCAGTGGGTGGAAAATCATCACGTCGAGTGATGACATGTTTATGCATCCGACACGTTCACAGAGAACGTCAGTCACTCTTAACGGGAACATCTCCAGACTGTCTCCAGAGTACAGATGAATTTAAAGGGAATCAAACTTTGTGACATGTGATCCGTCAAACCGAACGTCTGTCCTCGGCATTCAGCGAGGGTTAAATGTGATCAGAGCATCCTGTCTCATTATGACTCATCACACGTTTGCATATCGATGTGTGATGTGAAGCCAGGTCTCAGTGCTCAGCGTCTCTCCTGCCGTTGTCGGGGTGTGAGGTGAAATAAAAATGAAGGCACAAACAAACGTTCAAAGAAAGTCTCAGGTTTACTGTGGTCATTCTTCTCTGAGAACAGCAGGACAGACTTCAGCCACAAACACGACTAAACTCAGATCACAAGCCGTGTATTCACTCTCTCTCTCTCTGTCGTAGAGCTCTGAAGTTCTGTGGTGCCGGCGGGCCTCCTCACGTCAAGCTCGTCATCGAGTGGGAGCACAAGACTAAAGAATGGTAAGCACTGTGTCCAACGTCTGAATGTTAACGTCTGTAAATCTGTAAATCTACCGCACACAGCGAGTCATCCCCCTGATTCAAACATGTGTGTGTGTGTGTGTGTGTGTGTGTGTGTGTGTGTGTGTGCTTCAGTCTGTTTGGCAGCATCCAGGAGGAGGTGGTGAAAGATGCAGAGAGTGTGAGAAACCAGCAGCAGCAGCACCTGCAGCAGCATAGCTGTACTCTGGATGAATGCTTCCAGCTGTATACCAAAGAAGAGCAGGTGAGACCATGAACAGCTGTACTCGAGTATTTGTTCTGATTACATTACTTATGAAGGCAAAACAGGCAGTCATCAAGTATATAGTTATTATAGTATATTATTAATTATATATCAGTCAAATGAAGAAACTACTGAACAAATGTGAACGTTGGTCATCATTACAGCAGCGTGTTTCAACAGTATCCCATGACAACAAACCAAACACTGCCAGTTTGGATGCAGGACCTCCAGATTAAGACCCTGTCCAGTCTCCTGGACCCTGTCCAGTCTCCAGCTCTGAATCTCACTGAAATGAGCTCATGACTAAGATGGAAGGTCACGAACCATCAAACAAGCCCGAGCTGCTTTAGTTTTTGTGCCAACATCGATGTGAGATCCTGATAGAAAGAACGCCAAGATGCATGAAGAGTTATTCCTCCAAACATTGATTTTTGAACTCTTCTGAAGTTAAAGCGTCAGTGTTTGCTGTATAAACAGGATTATGAATGTCTGAAAACACAAATACATTTTTATTATTTATTCATATTTTTATTTGCAATCGGACATAAATATTGTCAGAAGTTTACAGAATAAGACAAAGAAAGAACAGAATGAAGACAAATGTCCTACATTTGACCTCCAAACTTCATCCAGCTGCAGCTTCATAAACCAGGAGTTTGCATTAATGTGTGAGATGCAGTGAACGTGGGGAGAAAACAGTCCGGGTGAATTCGTGAAGAAGCTGTCCTCCTCCTGCATGGCGTGACGTCCTGATGGAGCACAGCCTCTTGCCGGAGGGGAGCTTCTGTTCGGGCTGCGAGGTGTCAGCCATCGTCTGCCCTGCACGTCCTGGAGGGCTGGCAGATTGCAGTCAGTCATGGAGCCTCATCTCCTCTGCATGGCTCGGCTCGGCTCGGCTTGGCTCGGCTCGCCTGTAACCTTTCATTTTTTGGTTTTCTGTTGGCGAATGTTGTGGACAGATGATTGCTGCGAGCAAGCAGAGTGAAAACATTTCTCCCACCTGTGGCAAAAGTTTAAACTGCTGCAGAATCCATCCAACACCTGCAGGATCTCTGCAGGCGTCGGGATCAGGAGCCCCTCACATCCAACAGTTTTAAGAAATGACAGCATCACGTGTAAATGCAGAGGAGAAGAGCGTGTTATGACCCATAGGCATGACTCTCTTCTTTAATAATGCATAATAAAACAGCTTCTTTTCCCAGCAGAATGCAGAAAGTCAATGGTGCATGTTTGTGGAACGTGAACACTGAGAACAGGCGGTAACGGTTCTGCAGAGCGAGCTCGGGATCTGATTAGGTTCTGTCCTCCGGCTGCTCCGCCTCGACTCTCTGTGATTTACAGAGTTTATGATGGACAGTGAAGTAAACTGCTGACAGCTGTAGCTGCTGTTAGCTCATGTTAGCTCAGTCTGTTAGCCAGGCTGCCTGGACTGTGAGCTCAGAGCACCGGGGGAGTGTTAGAGTTTGTACTACAGGCATTTTGGACCACCGGGAGGAAAAAGAAGAAGAAGAAGTACATGTTTACAGGATCGTGACGTTAATGAACGATATTCACACCCACAGAAAACACAGTACTTTAAAAGGCGTCTGGAAAGACATTTTACAAGGTTCATTTTAAAAATGATGAAATCACCTCGGAGGATGAGCAGCTCGTTAAAAGCTGCACTGCTCACGTCACATTTTTTTATGGCCTCCAAATAAAGACATCCTGGAACGTCATAGCGTGCACAGCCGTGCTCACCGAGGGTTCACTGACTGTAAAACACGTCACAGTCGCTGCTGAGACGATGAGTAAGTGCTGCACAGCAGGGAGCTCGAGAGCCGTCACATGAAACACAGCACAGCTCTGTGACTGAAGATGAGAATATTCAGTTTATTCATCATAACAGACGTTCTCTCCTGAACGACTCTTTAACATTTTATTTACAGACTCACAAACTGTGAGCAGAGAGACAAAGATGAACAGCAGCATGAATAATAATAAATTCTGTGACCATAATTATAATAGAAATATGAATAATAGTTCAGAATCATAATAATATCATCCATCAACTGCTTATCGTTGGCTGGAGCCGATCCCAGCTGATGTTGTGAGAGGCGGGGTACGCCGCGGATGACAGGACAGACACACGGAGACAAACAACACTCACAGCAGATAACCTGCATGTGCTCGGACTGTGGGAGGAATAAAACTATTCTTCTAAGATAAGAATAGTTTTATTAGTTTGTCCTGCTCATGGTGTGAACAGTCTGTGAATAAGATTATAAAGCGTACAGTTTAGACCTCAGCAGCAGATCAAACCTGACGAGACGACAAAGCAGAAAAACTGCAGAGAAGAAGCTCAGTTAGTGACTGATGGATGTTCAGATGGAGCAGCATCACTGAGAGAGGGTTCAGGACTCAGAACGGACTAGTAACAATCTGTGAGTTCCCATGCAGCCTCCTGCAGACGCCTCAGTTCATACAAATCCATCAGCGTCATCTGCAACATCACGAGTTCACAGTCCAACAGACGTCCAGTGAAACTTTGTCTGTTCTTCTTCTCGTCTGTGCTGTAAAAGATTCGAAGCCTCCAGTTTCTCTCCGCTCTCGTTGGCACAGAAAAGATTTTCCTCGACTGAGACTTCAGAGTTTCACCATGACAGCTACATTCATGTGTCTGACTTTACTGACGTAGCAGATTACTCTCATATCTGTAAATAAGAAGCTACCACTAGCAGCCGTTTAGCTTAGCACGAATACAGACAGATGGAAACAGTTAGACTGGATCTGTAAACATGTTTATTTCTGCTGTGAAGTTGGACATTTGGACATGGGGACTTATGGAGACTGACTCACTTCTGGAGCCAGCCTCAGGTGGACGTTAGAGGAACTGCAGGTTGTGGCTTCACGTCACAGCGTGGGTCAGTCATAACTTAAATAAAAACTTGTTTTTATGAAGTTAGAATTGAACTTTTTCATCAGCAGCTTCACAGTGATGAAAAACGTCACACGTGTGAAAGCTCATTTAAATTTTCAGCTTGGTTCTGATGTCTGATGTCTGAAAAGGTTTGAAAGCTTGTCAGCCTCTTCTTTTAAGAGGCATCACACTGAGGCTGACATTTGTGTTTCCAGGACACACGAGTGCAGAAATATCAGCACTGACTGTGTTAATGTGTCCTCGCTGCTTCACAGTCCATCACATCATCCGGACGAAGCAAAGACCGCTGACAGAGCATCACGTCAGGAACGTGCTCCTCTGATCTGCACTTATCCCTGAAGCTTTAAAGTGACGAACTCCACACGAGCGAGACGGTGTACGGCGTATGGATGGCCCTATTCTAACAGACTTTTATTAACATTAATACTTTTCTACTTCTTCAAGTATCTCGGTCTTGTTGTTCACGAGTGAAGGCAAAGCTCTTCATCTTCATCATCTTGTTTTATGACTCTAAACATCTCACCAACACTTTTGGGAGTGTGACGATGAGTGCCTGTAACCATAGCAACAGCATCAGTTACGTTTTACCACGCCGGCTGACCACGAGGGGTTAACTGACGAGTCTTGCTTGATTTTATTCTAATGAGTTTTTGTGATTTCTGCTGTCAGACGTCACATCACACAGGTAACCATGTGACATGTGACAGGAGAGCTTATGTGTGTTGTCACCTGTCACATGATGAAATGACCTCATGGATAAACATTTTTAATAATATTTTGACAGAGATTTCATTGATTGATTTATTGATCGCAGCTGGCCCCGGACGATGCCTGGAAGTGTCCCCACTGTAAGCAGCTCCAGCAGGGCATGGTGAAGATGAGCCTGTGGACTCTCCCCGACATCCTCATCCTCCATCTCAAGCGCTTCCGACAGGTAGGCCCATCATTGTTCAGGTGTGCAGCTTCATCAGCTCACAGAGACAGATTTGAACACAACTCCAAATCCACGTCTGTCGGATATGAGAAGTCGGATTGCCACAATAAGGGACAGCAGCCTGGAGATCGGTGGTTCGATTCCCGGCTCCTCCAGTCTGCATGTCATGAGTGTCTTGGGCAAGATACTGAACCCCGGACTGCTGCTGAAGGCTGAATCATCGGTGTGTGGAAGAGAGAGTTAATCAGAGTCAAGAGATTTAGTGCATGACTCAACTAAATATGTATTTGTGAAAATTAGTGTCAAACTGAAGAGAAGAACTCTCCCTTGTGTGTGCAGTGCAATAAAGATCAAGCTGGTCCAGAGTGAGACGCGTTGGTCCAGGTCAGGTCTGGTACTCTGATCTGAGAGACGTTCGTCTGATTTTCTCTGCTCCGTCTCGTGGTTTAAACTCAGTGTGCTAAACTGGATGTGCACGGATGGTGACGACACATTTTGTCCTGTATCGATTCAGCGAAGGAACAATGCGTTTCATTTTTCATCACGTTATACGCGGCGGGTGGCATCTCTCGTCAGAACACAAGATGAGAAGGTTTCAGTTCAAACTCCTTAAAGACAGTTTGTTCTTGTGTCAGCCTCTTCTTTTAAGAGGCATCACACTGAGGCTGACATTTGTGTTTCCAGGACACACGAGTGCAGAAATATCAGCACTGACTGTGTTAATGTGTCCTCGCTGCTTCACAGACCTCGTTAGCCCGTCGACATGCAGCGTTCCTCCTTTGTTTGAGTGCATGCATGAAGTCTGTTTCTCCACCAATCAACATACCTGTGCACCTTCCTGTCTAATGTTGCTGCTCACCTCCAGAAAAACAGACAATTTATCAAGGTGACAGCACACACTGAGGAAAATAAAGGTTCTTAAATGGTTCTTCAAAAGGTTCTCTGGTTCTCTGAGCAGCTGAAGAACCTCTTTATTTAATATGTGAAGGACTCAAGGTTCCTCATCTTTATTGGATTTATTTGGTGGTGGTTAATATGATTATTGATCATTAATGATTTCCCGAATCCTAAACTGACTTATTGAACTTCTGTCTGTCCAGAATATTAAATGTATTTTAACGTAAGAGTCACAAAGGCAGAACATTTTTACACTTTGCTTCAAACTGACTTCAGTCACGTCCTCTGATGAAAGTACGTGAGCGTGTCGGCTGACTGACGTCACTGCACAGACGAACATGTTTTTTTGATTTCAAAGAACCTTTAAAGAGAGCGGGTGTTTCCTGAACCAGCTGGTTCCTCAAAGAACTTTTCTTTAAAGAACCGTCTGCAGAAACATTTCCCTGAAGAACCTCTTTGGTTCTTTGTGGAACCATTTTTGGTTCCTGTCAGTATCTTTATTTTTCTCAGTGCACATACCAAAAAGCATTTGCAGCTGAGGGGAAGCCCGGCTCTGCCTCCACCTTCATCCAGTGCTTGATTGGCACCCCTCCGCCTCTCTCACTGATGCAGCCTCCCGAGCAGGTGGCACCATGTTCAGCTCTCGGCCCAATTAGCTCCCATGGGTCAAACAACAGCCAACCCTCTCTGTCCAGAGGGATGTGTCTCAGCCTTGGCATTCAAATTCAGTCAGTCTTTCTGTTTGACTCTACCATGGAGCCAATTCAAGATCTCCACAACTTAAAAGGTGTGTGTGTGTGTGTGTGTGTGTGTGTGTGTGTGTGTGGGTGGGTGGTCAGATGTTTCTTCATTATACAGTAAGCTGTCGATTCCAAGGGGAATCATTTGCAGGATAAATCCACGCTGAGCCACACTGTGGAGGAAACTGCCTCGTGTTTGCATGTCTGATGGCTTTTAATCACACCCAGGAGAGTAACACAGTCACCAGCAGACGTTTGATCTTTTTTCTAATGCAATGCAATTACAACCTTCAGTCAGGACCAACAGGCAGGCTCTTATTTGCATCTAAATGTACACACAGGCTGGAGCAGGTTGTGTTATGTGTTATTTCTCCTGCCTGCACATGTTCGTACTGCATATATGAATAATATAATGTTGGAACAGGTCGGCGAGCGGAGGAACAAGCTGTCCACCCTGGTGCGTTTCCCCCTGACTGGTCTGGACATGGCCCCACATGTGGTGAAGAGGAGTCAGAGTATGAGGAACCTAAACTTAGGAGGCTGGAAGCAGCACCACCAACCTGCCGACATGATCCTCCCCCACGACTACCTGTACGACCTCTACGCTGTGTGCAACCATCACGGAGGGATGCACGGAGGACATTACACCGGTAAGAAGCGTCAGTGCAAACTCAGCCAGTCTGTTTTCTCAGAAACAAACAGCTCGAGCTCATCTCATAATTTAAAAAAACACACATCTGCAACGCTTGAGAGAGAAGGTAACGTCAGGTCGAACATTCAGAGTCAACTAAACGGATCCTCCGCTGGATAATAAAGGTTTGCAGAATGAAACAGAAACACCTCACGTGTTAGTCACAACCTAACGTTGCCGTGAACCCGTCAGTTCCTCCCTGCAAACTTGTCAGTGCTCTGAGTAAGTCCTGCTTTGTTCTGACTGTGACATTGGGATTGTGTCTTCAAGGAAAAGACTTGAACTCACCGTGTGTTTGCAGCTTTCCATGGAGCTGTTTTAGGTTTTGAAAAGTGCAAAGCATCCATGATGCAGCTTCCTGTTTCTGGTTATCGGGGACAGTTCAAACTATCTGCAAGACAAAGATCAGATTTTATTTTCTGCGTTTCAATGATTTAAAAATGTCCGACAGTGCTCGGCGCTGCAGTGTTTGTTTACTTTGCTTCATTTCACCTCTGAATACTCAATGATTGACTCCATGTCTGACTGATATTCATCCATCATTCAGAATCCTATGTTTATATATTTATTTTCTGATTTATGGAGAGACATACAAAGTTCCCTCTGTAAAAACCTTTGACTAACATAACAGGAAACGAGAAGTTTGATTTCTTCAATGATCACATCAATGTTCTGGAAAATGGTGCAGATGATCATATCATATCAGGTGATCATATTTTAGTTAAACTCATGAATGAATAAAGAGTAGGAGCTCCCAGCAGGAGCTGAATGAGTTGTTGGAGGAGAAGGGCAGTGGTGTTGATCATTTCTTCACCGATAATCAGAGAGCGATCCAGTCCAGCACAAACATTTAAACCACCAAGCCGCTTAGATACCTCACAGCTATTTGAGCACACTTCAGGTCTCTAAGGTTCATCAGATGTCAGCTCAGTAATGAGCCGAGTAACGAGGTCTACCCTTCACTCAGCCACACTGAAGTACAAGGTGTCAGCCAAGAGTGAAGTACAAGACGAAAACACACAATCAAGGTGCAGACGGAGCAATAAGACCAACTGAGCTTATTGGTGACAGTCTCCTGTCAATATTATATTTGTATTTCAGCGAATAGACTTCAAAATAAAACCTTTTTGAATTATAAATATCCTGAATAATTTCCGTCCTACAAACCCCAAAACTGAAGGAAGTTGACACAAATGAGGCGAGACCAGGTCTGTGATTGCAGGAGATGGTTGTTGACAGACAGCACTGAGGACAAATATGTAGGAGATGAGGAGGATGGAGCATCCATCCACCTACCCACCCATTCATCCATCATCCATCCATCCATCTATCCATCCATCCATCCATCCATCCATCATCCATCCATCCATCTATCCATCCATCATCCATCCATCCATCCATCCATCCATCCATCCATCATCCATTCATCCATCCATCCATCATCCATCTATCCATCGAACTACCCACCCACATAACCACCCATCCATCATCCATCCATCCATCATCCATCCATCCATTCTAGCTCATGGAAACATGATTCAGAAATAATATTCTGAATAATCTACATTTACATTTAGTCATTTATCTTTTATCCAAAGCGACTCATAAAAAGGGAAACAGTCATGGCAAAGGGCGACTGGGACGTGTTCCTGTGCAGTTCTTGGTCCTCTTTGAAGAGCATGCCCACCCAGGAGCCACTGCAGAGGTCTGTGTGGGAACATGTGGCCTCCATTCACTCGCTGTGTTTTTCTCCTCCAGCTTACTGCAGGAACTCGGTGGATGGACAGTGGTATAGCTACGACGACAGCAGCGTCGACTTGGTGCCAGAGGAAGAAGTGTGTACAAGAGGAGCTTACATCCTTTTCTACCAGAGACGCAACACCATCCCTCCATGGTCGGCCAGTTGCTCCGTCAGAGGTAGGCATGAAAAAATGAAAACATGAATAATCGAATGTTTGAATGAATGTGTTCACTTTAAATAGAAGCTGTGGTAGTTAAGTAGAAACATACTCAGGTTAAGTAGAAACATACTCAAGTTTTGTCAACTTGGTTTTAACTTTTTTAGAACTTCAGATCTATTGTTTGACTGTCTGCAGAAAATCTTCTGTCTTCTCTTGTTTGGATCTTTTTTGGACCCTCTGAGACGCCATTAGCTCCTCACCTTTGCTCTGCTGTAGTTACAGTGGACTTCTGACCTCCAACAAAAGGTTTTAAGGAGCAACGTGAGGAACTAGAAGGGAGGACAGTTAGTGTGGCCGTCACCCAAAGGACTGCAGACTCATCTGCTTCAGCAGTGTGATAGATTCAGAGGACAGCACGAGATTTATCAGAGGGGAGCAAACACAAAGAAACCTTTTGTTCAAAACATCAGGATCGGCTTCATAACGGAGGCTTTTTGTGCCCTGAAACGAGTTCAGAGTTGCAACGTGTGGGTGCAAACGCTGAAGATTACCTCGTCTCAAGAGTTTTGTGTAAGAGGTAGAAAAAATGAATTATTACTGTAAAGTTTCTAAAGATATTTCATGTTCTGTGGTCACCATAGCAGCCACTAGAAGCACATTGAAGTAATTGAGATTAAAGATTTTTACCTTGATGATGAAATAGTGCGATAATACGAGCATCTGCTGCATTTAGAAGAAAAATATCTTCATTATGCATCATGATGCTGAACATTTCTCAAAGAGTCTGATGACACGTTTCACACAGTCATGGATGCAAATTAAAAACAGAGCTCTCCTTTATTTGATTTATGTTTTTTTAACCTGACACTGTTGTCTGCTCAGTGTGACGCCGTGCCTCCATAACCTGGACCTTATATCGACTTTGTCAGCATCAAAGACAAACTTGGAATAAATCTGAGCTCCACTGAGTGCAGGGCTGCTCGGTTAGGGGGCAGTCAGCCTCCAGTCTGTCCTTCAGCCTGTTACTGAAGTACTGGCCGAGCGTGGATCTATGCACAGCAGCCACCAGATGGAAGACAGACAGGAATAACGGAAGAGGCTGCAGAGCTGTGCTGCTTTACTAAGGATGGACAGTGGTGCAGAATATTGATCTGTTCTGTTTTGCTCAGTAGAACGTCAAGAGATTATAGAATGTTGCTGCTCAGTTCGATTGTGCAAGTCCGAGCGAAAAGATCCAGAGATCACGTTCAGTGTTGTGAACTCTAAACATGCTAACTGCTGCCGGCAGATCTATGCACGGAGGAAAAGGTCAGATAGCAGTCGTGCATGCATGGAGGTGAACTTGGCCGCCCTGTGCAGGGCTCGCCATTACGGATACTACAAATGTTACAATGCCTCTAACCATGAATATAAAGCTTTAACGTCATGAACTGTCCTTTCCTGCAGACCAGGTGTGACCCTGTGTGTGTCGAGTGTCAGTACATGTAAGAGCATCGCTGTAAACTGCCATCAGTGACAGGCAAAGTGCAGCCCGGTACAGTTTGTTCATCTCGTCCGGACACGTCTCTTCCTCGCTCGCCGTCATAATAATAATTAATCTGTTTGCTTTTAGGCATCTGTACCCACTCCTGCACGCATGTGTAGCAGATTCAAGCCAAAGTGTGAAGGTGCACTAAGCTGCTGTGTGTGTTCAGCCAGGCCCAAAACAAACACTGCGATGTGTGTGAGTGTGTGTGAGTGTGTGTGAGTGTGTGTGAGTGTGTGCACAGGAACAACAAACACAGTGATCAGTCTAAAATGAAACAGAGTAAAGACAGCAGGGAACATCGACAGTGCAGCATCAACACGATTCAAACTCTCTTAGTTTATCAGAGAAAAGTTCTGCAGTGTTGATTGAAATCACCTGTTGGTTTGTCACACACTTCTTTCCAGTTTGAGATGGACCTCAAGGCCTTGAAAACCTGTTCCTCTCCTTCATACCGACCTTGAACGACCGACTTCTACTTGAACAGGAATCTTTCAACCAGAGTTTTAATTATTCTACGTTACAAATCAGTCAGGGGTTAAATTGCAAAGCAAAGAGATGTCTGTCAGCATCGATTTGTGGTAAGACTCAAGCTCTCTGGAGACTGAACCGCTCTGCAGAAACTGGATCAGCTGTATTCAAAGCACGATCAGGAAGAAACCTTTTAGGAGGAGAAACCAAGCTAAACACTTGGTGTGAGTTAAGGAATAATCCAGGTTTGAGATAAAAGAGTGTATGTAAGGATCATCTATATCCCGGGGTATCAAATCCACAGTGCAACATGGTGGTCTGAGGGAAGATTCAAGTCTGAAGCAGAAGAAGGAGGAGGAGGAGGAGGAGGAGCATGGCATTCTTGAATCTTGAAGACCAGTCGTGTTGAAGTCAAATGTTATTGAAGGAGCTCTTTGGACACATGATGTCCTCATGGTGGGAGAACATGGGTGTGACAGTCACCTGGTTTATTCACTGTTGTCTGTAAAATTGAGAAGCTGAATGCTGCAGAGACATGTCCATGCATGGAGAATAAACTTTGTGATTTTTCAGCTGACTCACATCTTAAAATGATTTGTGCCGTAATCAATCGATGAACTCTTCAGAAGTTTTCCATAAATATTTTCTTTCCCATCAAGCTGTTGCTGTTTACATCTCGAATTTCAGTGTGAAATAATGTGATAACTGCGTTTCTGCTCAACAATGTGTCATTTTCAGTGAACATGCAGTGTGTTTACCCCCTATCTACTCTTTATTTCATCTTTTTCCAGAGGAAACGAGTCACAAATGAAAATAACGGCGATAATAAAAATGATTCAGACATGAGCCAGTGCAAAATGTCTTCAGATGCTCTAAATAAAGTCTGTAATTTGCTTTCTACAAAGCTGTCACCGCTGTAAGACATATATTGGAAACTGACTCATCTACGCCTAAATGGACTCGGAGAGGGAAGAAGACACTTTGAAAATTGAAAGATTATTTAAAGAGAATGTTTAGAGGAACAAAGACTCACAGCTTGGTGTCGTTTCCTGTTTCCTTCCTTTACAGTCCAATCAGATCAGCTGTGGACAAACAGTGCTTCAGTTTAGGGTGTATTCCTCCTACCTTCTACATTTATGTCGCACCAGATCAACAGAAGTTATCTCATGACACGTTCCATACAGAGCAGGTCTAGTCTGTATTCTTTCTAATATTATATATCGAGACTCAACAGTTGACACCATGAGTAAGCGCTTGGTGATGGTGGAGAGGAAAAACTTTCTTTAAGAAACCTTCCCTGCTCTGGACGCCACAGATGATGCATTTAAGGCATTGGAACATCTCACTGATGGTGGTGGACCTCTGCTGCATAGGTGACGTAAATTGTATAAAGCGGTTTTTGGGTCCGGTGGGAGCTGCACGAAATCTGATGAATTGCTTTGTGATGTCAGCTGGTTTGGACTAAAGACGTGAGCTTACCGGACCTTTCTAGTCCTGCTCCTCGCATCTGGTTGGGGCTTACAGCTTAAGGGTCTAGTTGCATTGTGGGCAATGTAGGTGTTTGACAAAGAAAAGAAACCGACGTATTGTTGCAAGTCAGAAGTCCAACACATACAGTACAGCAAATGTGGAGATCTACTGGAGTCTCAAACTAAACACTTGACATGACTATAATCGGATACATAAGTTGATTTTTAATATATTCTAACATAGTTTCCTTTTGGTATTTGGTTCTGCTTCACCGAACATTCATCATGCAGTCTGTACAACTCTTAACTCTGAATCGTTTTCCTATTCTGATCCCTTTTTTTCCCTCACAGGATCCACAAGTTCGTCAATGTCAGACCACTGGTTAATCCGGCTCACAGGGGACAGTAAGAGAGGCAGTCTGGTCTCTCGATCCTCCACGACCTGCCCCTCTTCCATACCTGACTCACCCGAGTCTCCGGTCTTCCTTAGCAATGATTCTAAAGAGGAACGAGGTAAGGAGCCACAGCATCATCAGTTCAGTGGTTTGTTCTGTGTTTGGTCTTAAAAACTGAAACATTTGTTTAATTTTTAGGGGGGTTTGATAGCAGGCCGTTCATCAGGGGTCTTCAGGGACGCAGCGTAAGCATGAGAACACCCAGCAAGACCAAGGACACCCTGAGCAAAGTGTTTCCCCTGCGCTGGTCCTTAGGTTCAAAGGACAGACGGAAACCTGATCCAGTACCTCCACCTGTGCAAGATCCCGCCCCCGTGGAGTTAGTGCAGTACCTGGAATCTGGCCGCCGGCCCCGGTGCACAAAGGATCCAATAGTCACATTGATGAGCGAATCACGCAACACAAAGGAAACCGCTGAGGGCCAGTCTGCAACCAACGTCCGATCTTCCAGTGTTGGGAGCATAAGTTGTGTGGGTAAGATGGGATATGAGTCCCCACAGGTCCCAGAGGGCCAGAGGAGGCCATCGCTCAAGACAGCCAGCTTGAGACGTAGCAAGGGGAGCCAGACCCGAGAGGAGAGCACCGCGAATATCAGCAGTAGCTCCAGCAGTAACACTCTCACCAGGAGGAAGGAAGCCAGGAAGCAGAGCTCCTCCAAAGCATCCCAAGATACAGAGACAAAAAGGAGCTCCAGCACTGGAGTTCAGCCAAGCTACAGCACTCCCAGCCTTCATGACGGGACTCTGAGAAGACAAAAAGGGGACAGGACTGATAGGGAACACCACGGTACACATGAAGGAAACTCTAAAACCAAGAAAGCAGAAGTGCCCAAGAGCCACGAGGGACTGTTCTCCTTCTTCAAAGGTAACTTCCTGAAGAAGGACAAGGACTCAAGGAAGTCCAGGGAGGGTGCATCAGTGAAAGAAGGAGCTGAGGAAGGAAGCCGAAGGACCCTCTCTAGGCTCTCACTGTCCAATGGAGCAGCAGGAGGAGCTGGGGTAGAAGGAGGCAGGTCGAATGGCTCGAGTCATCTGGGTGACGAATTGGCAAACGGGAAGGTGGGACGAAGTGCGGCCGACATCAAGCGCTCCCAGAGCTCCTCCAACATCCCCACCAAAGCGGAGCAGAGCATGCGCAGGACGGCATCTCTGCATCGTAACGGGATGTCCACAGCTCCGGCATCACGCAGCCTGGCAACAGACAAGCCATCTTATGGCACCCTGCAGAGGACTCGTTATAGCACAACCTCGCTGGGACGCAAAAAGACAGTCCCTGAGTCCAGCTTCTGAAACATACACTCACACACACACAGGAAGCCTTTTATCTGAATGAATGACGTCCAATCTCTGAGATCGAAGCAATAGAGCTCAGTTCACAGTGGTACGGCTTTTTATTCCCAGAAAACGAGCTGGTTCAAGAGGTTTGCACAACGGTGGTTGAAGAACACGGTGCAAATGAAGGTTCCTTTAAATCTGAAGAGCAGACGATGTAACCTTGAGAGGACGTCCATGTCTTAAAACAAGTGCCTGAGCAACGAATATGCAGTTTAGACCAATGAGTTTGTATGTCTTAGCACTGGAAGCACGAAATCCCTGATACACACGTTTGTGTCTTATTACTGTCGTGTGTGTGTGTGTGTGTGTGTGTGTGTGTGTGTGCGTGCGTGCGTGCGTGTGTGTGTGTGTGTGTGTGTGTGAGAGAGAGAGAGACTCCCTTTGGAATTCTTCTTCTGGTCGTTCACCTAAAATCAAGACACACTGATTGTGTTCGTTCATAAGAATGTAACGTGTGTTGGTGCTCTGCCGTTTCTGATTCTTCATCTTTAATCCGTAATGTTTATTTAAACTCAAAATGTTTTTATGAAGCGTTGAATGATCCACATGTGACCCGGAGGGCAGCTGACTCGGGTCTCTTCATCAATATTTGGCTAAAACAAAAAATGACTTACTACGACTCTTCACAGCAGAGCCTCACTAACCTCCACCCGTGTCTGCTGTGAAGTGTAATTAATGCAGTATCCACCCAATATATTGAATGCATATTCTCTTTATTGTTTTCTTTTCTTTTTCTTTTGGGGTAATCACTGTATTTTTCTCAGTTTATGATACATAACGCTGCATTTAGCTGTGAGTTTTATGAAGGTGGTGACTGCAATAAGCACAACAAGAGAGTCAAAATGCAGATTGTGGCTGCATAGCATGAAAATTCTCCCTTTTCTTATAATTTCTGATCCACATTTTATTGAACGCAGACACTCTCTGACTCTTTTTGCTCTTTTACTGTGAGAAACTTCACCAGAATCATTTGATCAGACATTTAGGTACATTAGTTTTTTTGCAATCAAACACAAATCACTAAAACAGACGGAGGTTTTCCGTTAAATATTCCTCGTCTGAACCGTCAATGGAAGATTTACACACCAAAGTTTACAATGGGTGTGTATTGGTAGAATGTTCCAGAGCTAGAGTGGAGAGGGAGAGAAACATTTGTCAAAAAATACATTTGCAAACGGCTCTCGTGGCCACAAATGTCACTCCACAGAAATAATTTCTACATAGAAACGTAGGAAAATTCGTGGGCTACGCAGCGATATCACTGCTGAAGCTGTCAGACTTATAGTTTTGGCGGGAGACGCACTGATGCTCCAGGATCACCCACCGACAGCCCCATCTACTCCCATGTAAACTGGAGAGGAGAAATTTCCCAAAGGAGCACGGGGCACCTGTTCTTTCTCTCTCTCCCCAGGTCACATTTTTTAACTTCACACACTGAAATTCAGCATTCACATGGTCGACAAGATGAGGATGCTCACGGTCATTTGGGCTTTTTGATACCACCTACCGTTTGGCATTAGTGTCCACTAGTTGGAGGGGCTTCATTTAGAGATTTTCTGTGTCTCTCAGCAGTCACTCACACACAGACAGAGCACAGCTGCAGTTAATTGCTCTGACCTGCAGCTGACCCTGGTTGCTCGGCAACCTCAAGCTGCCTTTGACTGACTTTAAGTCTCTGTGCTGCTGCAGTGTCAGTAATAATGTCTGTCAGACACACTCTACAGTTATTTACACAGTTAAGAGTTTAACATTACAGACTGGCTATCGTCAGCTTGTGTTAGCGACACTAAGCACCTCCCACTGTCCTATTCATCAGGCTGTGATTGGACAGTTTTTAGCTAATGATGGTAATAAAAACAAAAAGGAAAACACATGTAATATTATGTGTTATATCTGACTTTGTTCACAAATCAGTGAATCCAGAAGAATGAAGGTGCACTTTGCTGTGCACTTTCACAGTATTAAAGTAAATCATAATGGTGTTTTTATCCTGTGAGATTAAATTAAACTCTCTGATAGATTTTCTGTCAGGCAACATGCATCATATTTCATGTAATCCAGTGAAATCTGTGTTATTAGCTGACTCGCTTTACGTTTTAATGTTCAGCTCACTTCTATGAAACACTCACTCAAAGTGAAAACAGCTGGGCGACTTCATGTTGCTGCTGTCATCGTGTCTACATGTTATATGTGCACAGATATTTCCCGTGATGCCTTCTCAGGCTCTACATATGTATGGCCCTACGTCGATATTTGCACAGTGCTGGCTTCATTTGCACTTTACACATCAAACGCTTGTGACTCATTAACACACTAACAGAGGTCATCCCTCGAGCCATTCGCTGGCACTCGATGGGTGGGTGTATAAGTGAGAACTGACCCTGATGATCCAGTTTGTTGACCTCATGACCTTCATCCGTCTTCTCTGGATTCAGAATCTCAATGAACATCCAGCTTCTTTCTTCTTTCTTCAGCTGCTCAAATACAGAGAAACTTTATTTTGACAATCCGCCTACAGACAGACAATTTCGAACATTTAAGTTTTTTAGTTGAGATTCAACAAGTTAACTTTTTCACAAAAGAAAAAAAAACGATTTCTGACATTATTCCACTGTGGTGATGGTTCCGGCACAAAATCATTTTGATTATGTGATTTTTATGAATATTAATCTGTCATTTACTTCCAAAAAGGACAATAAATACCACATTTATTATAGATACATTTTATTTTTCCATTTAATCTCATAGAAGCTTTGCACACTCAACACTCAGCTGAACTCTGTCAGGTCATTCATTCACAGTGTATCATGATTTATTTATATATTCAAATTATTCATATGAGCCTCAGAACTGTCCACAGACTCTGTCTCAATATGAAGTACACAGACAAAACCAGAGTTGAACTATATTTTCTCAGAGGTCCGTTGTGTAACGCTTAAGTTGATGTATTGACAGATTCTGCAGCCTCACCTTAGATGCCAGTAAATCTAACGACGCCTCACATTAATAATACCCTCAGACAAAATGTTGAAACAGCATCAGAGAGTTGTGGAAATTGTATTTTCTATGCAGATCTCCAGTGTGAAGCTCATTAAACGCTTCAATTATCACGTTTTTGTTTCCGTGTGAAGGAGCAGTCTGTGACACATTACAAGTTTTATGACAGAGGTGAAAGTTTCACAGAGTGCAGACATATTTTGTGATGTCTCGGATAGAGTCTACTTCTCCTACTAAATAATTCATCCTTCATCTTTCATCATCTCGTCGTCTGTCATGGAAACTCAGCGAACAAACTTCCCCACAATGTCACGAGTTTGTTTAGGCTTCATTCTCTGCACAAACACTTAACAAACCTTTCCACAGCATCCAGAAATTCTCCTAAAAAGGTGCCTGAGATTGCAGCCATGCACTTTGACTTCTTGGTTTATATTTAACGTTTCCATTTGTCAGAATCAGAAAAGTCGTGTTTGAATAATGATTAATGTAGCTGCAGCTGCTTTGATTAATCGTTGATTATAAATCAGATTTTTATGTTTTTTTTTTTTCATGGTGTTTTATCATTAAAGCGCTCAGACATTTGTCACAAGTGACACTTGAGCTGACTCACACACACACAAGAACACACGTTTTATTTTTTACCAGCACTCTCAGTAAACTGTTATTTTCTGAGCCGGTTTCAAGTGTCGAGCAATAATATTAATATTTGAATGTCATTATTCATTAGTGTTTGTCCGTCGCACGAGTTTGGACTCAAAAGTTTTTCGAGTATGTTGAATGAAAAACACTGGGTACGTGATTAAAGGAGATGCTTCCTGCCTGAGGTGTTCAAAGGTGTCCAGAGGAAATGTTAAATGTGTTTTGTTCTGACAGCAGCTGCTTCACGAAATCACAAATTTGACACAAAAAGGTTGAGATGACGTAATGACAGCTGAACTTCAGATTTACAGCTCCAAACTCCAAACTAATGACAAGCTGCTACGTAAAGACAGCAGGTGGATGTTCAGTCAGCTTTTATTAAGATGATGACGCGCTGTCTGTATCGCATCAGAAACGAATGTTTGTCTCTTCTTGGCATTGATCGACACACACAAAGTTTACTCTGCCAAACTGAGCACTGTTGTCGAGTGTTAACAACTTTTCTGACATTTTGTGGGTTAACGATGTTTTTATATGCAAATTTTCTACATTTTATAGATATATAAATATATAAAAAAGATGAAATAAATCTGTGTATATATTTGTGGACACACAGACAGAGGTGTGTGTGTGTGTGTGGGTGTGTGTGTATCATCACTGATAACATTAAGTAATTTGGGAATAAGATGCTGTCTGTACATGAAGCTACATGATTGTTTTATTTTTCAATACGATGAATAAAAATGTTTTTTTATGACGACGCCTTTAGATGTTTGATTATAAAATGGATTTGATCTTGGCAATGCAATATTGTGTTTGTTTTTAAATCAAAGTGGTGTCACTCATTTAAAGCGTTTTACACTCGTCTGATGTTCTGACAGGTTTTTGGCCACAGATTTCACCCGACAGACGTCATTTCTGACAGAAATGTAGGAGAGGTTGTGGGCTGCGCAGTGATAACACTGCTGAAGCTGCCAGACTTAAAGTTTTGTCTGTGTGAGCATCAGCAACTCCACGTTAAAAAGGAGGAAATGTCCAGAGGAAAGCTGACGAACCAGAGCTCGCATGCTCAGGTGAAGACGGTTCAGGCCCAAAAGCCTTCCTGTTCGAGGGGTACTTTCAGAAACTGCCACGCTTAATTGCTCTGCTCTGATTGGTGGACTGCGGCTGGCCCTGGTTGCTTGGCAACACACAAGCCTTTTCATACAATATTCTACTTTTTTCATTCATATTTTCCGCAGCAGGTGTTTCAGCAGAAGGCCTCCACACCGTTTTCTAGTTGTTAAATGCTTCACTGTGTTCAACAGGTAGTCGCGTCTGCAGCGTCACATAATGAGCCAAAGTTTAACCGGCTGTTATCAGAAACTTTACTGAACTTAGCTGCCCTATAAATAATCAGGAGAGTACAGCTCCTGCAGGAACACACTCAGATATAATAATAGTTTGTTATTGTGACTGAAGAAGGTGTCGAGTCTGGTCAGCAGGAGACGAGAGCTTTAAAGTGACTTAGTGCTGCAGACAGATGGTGGATTATTATGAAGGTTCATTCTGTGCTCCTGCAGTCATCGTCAACAGCGTGTGAAATTAGTATTTAGCTGATATCAAATGCACATCCTGCTTTATGGACTGGCACTCCACACATGGAGCACTGCAGTCAGCTGCAGTCGTCTCATCACTGCCCCTTCTTACACAGTGAAAGACCTGGAGGTGACAGGACGGCTCATGGAAACTGGATGTAACTATGACGAGATCTGTGTGTCATAAATACACTATAAAAAATGTGATTCATAGTTTGAGTTGTTGTGATTGCTCCCTGCTGTCTCCATTCACACACACTGCTACTCTCCTCTTCCTCCACAGACAGGCCTGGAGCTTCTGATGGAGCCGACCAGCCGCTCAGCAGAGGACAGGAGGAGTTCAAGATAATAGACTTTGAAGGAGGTTATGACTCTGATCATAGCTCCTGGGCATATAGACCTTTAAGAAGAAGTTGGTCTGAGTAAAGTGATATGGAACAAAACACACCACGACGACGAGACCCATGATTAGGAGGGCGTACAAGGAGCTCCATCTACTCCACCGAGTGTCCTTTCCCCTGTAAAACATTGAAGAATTGAGAATCCACAGACGACAGAGGAGTTCAGGAAGGAAAAGCTCTTTGTCATTTGTTTGGTGAAGCAGGGCAGCTGAAAACTCAAAGGGATTGGACCCAAACGCAGAAACCCGGAGGCAGAGCTGATTCACGGTTCAGTGATTTAATCCAAAGCTAAAATAACCTACGAGATGGCAGGCGAGGAGCAAGAGAACAACGCCTGGACATGGACAAGGAGTCCACACAGTGTGTGCCAGTACTTCTGTTTGTACTCGTCTATGTAGTAAACTGCATATTCCACGTACTGCCTAACATAACGCTCTAATTACAGCAGGTTAGTGTTGACTCAAGTACAGCTTAACTTAATTAAACTTATTGTACTGCTTCTTCTTCAGCAAACTGCACCTGGGACGGAGCAGCAGCACCAACGTTTGGCCGCCACGTGTCACAATACGGTATCTAACGGCAACGCCACTCACACAGACTAAATTGCGCCTGATTTTTACGATGGATCGAGATTCTTATTGCGGCTCCATGGCTGCAGCCGATCACTCAAACAGCTCTGCAGCTCCTCACTGACGTCATCTTCAGATGAAGGGCCTTGAGCCTGATGGACTCTGGTGAAAACTAATCAGGATATTAGTGTATAACACATTTCATACAGACAAAATGTAATTACATAGTTCAAGTGAAAGATTTCTTTTAAAAGCTGCCCTCAGGTCTCCAGGGAGCCGCTCAGAGACGAGGCAGCAGCAGGGTCGACCGTGAATGCTGCAGTTTGAAATGTCAACAGATGTCATGATGAACGGAGCACAGAGCGGACCGCCGAGCTAATGAATGTTTTATTTCTCTGAATGCTCACGCACACTGAAGGAGGTGGAAAACAAACACGCCCACGCAGTGTGAGAAAATCCACTAATAAAGAGTTTCTGCTGTCGAGGTCAGGAGTGTAAAGACTGGAAACAATAATACAGAGAAGAACAGTACCATCATAATGAAGTACCATTAGACAGTCTGCGGGGACGTCACGGAGACTACGTCCAGGTTTTATACAGTCTGCGGGGACGTCACAGAGACTACGTCCAGGTTTTAGACAGTCTGCGGGGACGTCACGGAGACTACGTCCAGGTTTTAGACAGTCTGCGGGGACGTCACAGAGACTACGTCCAGGTTTTAGACAGTCTGCGGGGACGTCACGGAGACTACGTCCAGGTTTAGACAGTCTGCGGGGACGTCTCAGAGACTACGTCCAGATTTAGACAGTCTTTTTGCCTCATGGTTTTGTTTCTTTCTGTTTCCCCGTGTTGTCGTCATGGTTGGTCCTTTAATCGCTCTTTTGTGGTAAGATTTCTAGTTTTTGCCCTGATAGACGGAGAGTTGAGAATAGAATGAATTTGACTTCATGAATTATTGAACAAGTTTAAGTCTTCTGTCACATTTCTTTCAGACCATGATGCAGATTTTCTCTGTGGATGACTGACTCAACTTTTAATATCACGGCCCCCAGAAGAGGCAAATGGATTTCGATGGTGGATATTAGATTCATTCTCAGAGGAACAAGACAAATCACATCGTGTCTGTAGAGTTTATTTTCTTCATACTGACTTTATTTTGCGGCTCACGCAGCTCGTCTCATCTGAAACAGCACAGTTTCCTGAAAATGATTTCAGTTCATATACAGATAATAACAACATGTTCTGATTTCTGGATGCAGTGTATTCTGACAGAACAACATGAGTGCACAGCCAGGATGACAAAACTCTCTAAGCTGTGAAGTCTGGATGAAGTCAATGTTCTTTGTCCTGCAGCTTTTCATCTGTGATGCTCTGAGCGTCTGGGGTGACATCAATAAATTCTGACGCTGCTGCAATTTTTCTTTTTGCACATCTAACTGCTGCAATTTTTCTTTTTGCACATCTAACTGCTGCAATTTTCGTATTAACAACATCTTGAACCTCACATGGCTTCTCTCTGCTCCTCATGTCCACACTGATAACCCAACGCCTCATACACTGTGAAAATGACTAACAGTACTGAGAAATGAATGTTAGTGAAATGATGAACTATTTAATGATAAAACAAGATTACCATCAACAGAAACACACTACAGCAGCAGTGTTTAACCTCAGAGTTAACCAGAAATACAGCACACAGTGAGTACTGTGATGTACGCTGTATATTAGAACTCAGTAGAAATACTGTGATTGTTTTTACAGTCAGTTACTCGTCAATGGCTGCCATTAGTTAATTAATCTGTTAATTAATGATTCTCGGAGTAAGTGAGCGGTGTCCAAACTTCTTTTAAAGACAAGAGGATGCCGGGAGCCGATACTAACATTTCAAAATAAAAGTTATGCATGTTTTGTTTGTCAGTGTCATCAAATCTAAAAGCAGTTCTTGTTTCTGTCACATCTGGAGGAGTAACATAATAAACTGAATGAAGCTGATACAAACCTGAACCTCAGGTTCATTTTAAACATGATTATTATGAGTGATAAAGTCTGTGAACATTTCAGTTCAACACGTTTAACAAAATCATTGAGAAAGTAAAGTTTTGTGTCACATCTACAGGCAGTTATGTCCTTAGACATTAATGTAGCTGCTTCATTATGTCAACCAATAAAAGACAAATCTGCAGCCAGCAGGACATAAATAATATAAACATGAAACTTTGAGCTGCGTATAATCTGACTTTGACATGTCTGCAGTAAGTCTTCATATTTTATCCTGTGTTTGTTTGTTTGTCTGTTGTTAAAAATTTAGATATTCGACAGCAGGTTTGAGTTCAAACGTCACACAGCTTCATGTAAATATAAAATACAACAGACAACATGTTGTCATTAATAGGACGCGTGTGTGTGTGTGTGTGTGTGTGTGTGTGTGTGTGTGTGTGTGCGTGCTCTACTGGGCGTGGCCTCTGATTTCCTCTCACCTGCCTGTTCACTTCACCACCTGCTGCTCATCGTCCAATCAGCCGGTGCAGTCTCTGGTTCGTCCTTCAGACTCTCTCCCTGCCTGCTAACAGTATCTGGATCAGTACATGAAGCACACACAGTTTGAAATGAACCAATAACCACAGAGCTGTTTTCATGTAATTTAAAGCATTTCTGTCACATTTATTAATTCAGCTGTCGATGCTCACACAACATACAGACAACTCATTGATTCACCAGCAACTCAGGCTTTTTTCAGTTTGGCTTCATAACAGACAAGAACGTCAGGAACTCCAGAGTTTCTCATCCTTCGTGTTCGGACCTGCAGCCGGTGTTTGAGAAGCAGAATAAACGGTGTTAAGCTTCAGGGAGGAATTAAAAATCTAAAATGATGACGATAAGTTGACAGCTGGGTCACAGGCCAGAAAAGGCTGAGAAACCCTGAGTTTCATATTCATCAATATATACACACATAACAGAAGTTAACACATTAACAACACCTCACTGACCAAATGACACAATTTATAGAATATGTTTTTCATATTTGTGGCTTTGACACTGAATCATGCAGCAAACACGTTATTATTTATCATCTCAGGAGAAAGTGAAAATCTTTTTGGATGTTTGGTGATGTCAAATCTTTCAGCTGCATCGTTATGCACATGCTCAGTGCAGCCAGTGAAATTTACAAGCATTGCTCAGTCAGTGCCGGTTTATTATTGCAGGAGATGAACAAAATCACAAGCTGTCACGACTGCTGCACATGAGCTGGATGCTTTTTTAAAAATCATAACAATGCAAATTCACAAGTGACTGCTCTGTAATCATCCAGGTCCATCAGAAACTAACGCGTCCACCTTCACTTTAACTGGACTCCAACACGGTTTTTGAGTTTTCCTGATAACAGACAAACTAAACGTCAATGAAACAGAGCAGACCGCCTCTTCCACCGCTCCATGATCAGTTCTGCTGTTCACGTAACCATCGACGGCTTCTGGAGATGTTCAGACCGGTCGTCGAGCCTTCACACTTTGGTTCTCGTCAATGTCACTCAAACCCTGGTGTCAATTTTTCATGAGCCGTGATGACGAGACAATCAGCACTTGCTTCACCTGTCATGGGCTGAACGTGGCGGCTGATCGGTGCACGTCCGATAACAACGATAAGTTTCACGGTATTCAAAGAACAGAAACATAAATTTGGTCAACAGCAACCTCAGTCATCCCTGATTGGACGTGGCCCCCCGCATGGTAAAGCATATATACATCTCCATTAGTCCTGTCTGCTCTCCAGCTGCTGTCACAGTGAGGAGCTGTCTGAATGTCACATACTTCCAAAACTGTCTTCCAAAAGAGAAGAGCCCTGCAGAATGCTGCTGATGTGTTTGGACAATAGAGACGCCGTCCAGTCTTGTTAGGTTGTTGTATGATGCATCCTTTTATTACACAACTAAAGATCCATTATCTCAGGTGTCCGTCGTCGTTAATCACAGAAGGAGAAACCTCAAAGTCTTAATGTTCCTGAACGTCTCATTTCAAACATCACTCACATTTAGCCTGCTGCAGGTGTGTGTGTGTGTGTGTGTGTGTGTGTGTGTGTGTGTGAGTTCTTCACACTCTCCTTGTATTTAACATGTTGCATGTTTCTAAGTCTAATCATATCGTTGTTTAAACGCCGCCCTGAGCAGCAATTACTTCTGACATTTACTCCACTTGTTCCCAGAGGAGTGGAACCGAGGTGAACCTTTACCGAGGAAACGTTTCCTGCTGAAAGCTTTAAAGAGAATTTAATGTCGCGGATATTACAGCCTCCAAAGTGAGTTCAGACTGAATGTGAGCGGACACAAAGAGATGTGGATCACCTCCCGCTGACACAAAGTTACATGAATCTATTCATGAATGTTCAGAGACCGAAACAGTGAAGAGGAAAAACCAAACAGTGTCATGTGGAGTTCAGAGCGTGTTAGCCGGCAGCAGAAATCTATCATCGTGTCTGCCGGCTATAAACACTGAACGAAGGGAGATGAATGTTACATTCAGTCTGAACACACCTTCACCTGTCTTCTTCACACAGATCTGTTTGTTTGTTTTTTACCACGGGTCAATTAAAAAGATGATTTGATGATTTAAATGATCAAACTGAACCATGTTCAAGCCCAGACTTGGTTAACTTGCTCAGCTTTGGTCATTTTCCTGGTTTATCTGCTTCTACATGTGGAAATATGCTACGTAGTTCGTAGTTTGTCTGTTTTTACGACCGGCAGTTTGCACAGGGGTATTTTATTTTGAAAATCCACCTAATTCTCTATGCTGTTTCCGTGGCTTCCTGTCAGCTCGAGGTGCTCTGTGTTAAATTGACGCGGGCTCCAACTGTAGGCCCCCGAGCTAACCAATCCTCCTTCAGACTGCGTTAGGACGGCCTCCTTAATTAGCATACAGACAGACTCTCAAATATTGTATTGACGTGCAGCCTTCACTGTGTAAATGTGTGTGTTTGATTTTTATCCACTGCTTCATTGTGGAGCCACGTTGGACGGTATCATCTCCTCACAGGCCGGCTCCTGATGACCCCCTTCAGGCACCATCCTCACACTCATGCTGCCACCGTCGGTGGTGCTCGGATTCACGCGAAACTTCCGATTAACGGGGCGCACCGCCCTGAGGAACTGCCTCTTGAAGGTCTCGCTCAGGATAATGTACAAAAAAGGGTTGATGCAACTGTTGGCGTAGCCCATGCTGATGGCTATGTTGTAGGCGTAGGAGAAAGCCAGGCTTGGCTTCTGCACCCCGAGGTGGACCAGCTGGAGGATGTAATACGGGGCCCAGCAGGTGAAGAAAGCCAAGCAGATGGCCACCGCCATCCGGGTCACCTTTCTGGTGCGCACCCTCAGACTCCGCGGAGGCAGCGGTGCCACGCTGGTGGACATGTGCTGGAGGATCTTGAAGAACACCAGGCAGATGATGGCCAGAGGTATCGCAAACGCCAAGAAGAACTGGTACAGCGTAAACCAGTAGGTGTCGGTGACTGGGTCAGGCAGAAGGAGAGCGCAGGCTACCAGGCCATCCGGGAGAGGCATCAGGCCCGCATACATCCACACCGGGATGATGGTGAGTAAGGACAGACCCCAGACCAGGACAATGACCAGCGTCGCCACGCAAGGCGTGCGGATGTAGTTGCAGCGGATGGGATGGACAGTAGCTAAGTAACGGTCCAGGGTCATCGCCGTGAGGATGTAAGTGCTGACAATCTGGCTGTTGGAGTCAAGAGCGGTGATGACCGTGCACATCGCGGCTCCGAACCGCCAGGTACCGTTGCCCAGCAACTGGTGGATGAGGAACGGCATGCCGAGGAGGAAGAGGAGGTCTACGATGGACAGATTTAAGATGAAGATGTCAGGGACGGTCTGCTTTGCACGGCACTTGGTCTTCTTCATGATCGTGTAGATGACAATGCAGTTTCCCATGATGCCGAGGAAGCAGATTATTCCAAAGATGACGTGAAGGACGGCGCTGCAGTGGAGCGCCCCGTCTGCTGCTGGAGACAACAACCACACGCAAAGATTAATCACGCTGTGAGATGAAATCTTTGATTGTATCAGTGTGTTATTATTCGTACTGCGCTGTGCAGTTATTCCTCTCTGTGCCGTTATATTTATTTATCCACACTGTGCATGTTGTTGGCAATCATCTCTGGACAAACTAAAGAGCAGCTTCAGCAGCAGACTCATCCAACGCGCTGCTCTCAGGAGCAACACATCTGCCTGTCAGAGCCACGAGCACACCTGGACTACATACACCTGTACAATGCTCCACATACTGGAACATATACTTCACGTCACATAAACCATGTTGATATTATATATCATATTTATACAATGGTCTTGTCTTTTTGCACATTCTATTTACATATTTATATTCACAGTATATTATTTATAAAATGTACATTGTATAGTAAAGTATTTATTATACATATACTATACATTATATCTATCTATCTATCTCCTACTTAAAAGGTGTATATGGTGTGTGACTCTTATATATTTCCTCTCCACCCTGTGAGCTGCTGTGAGTCAAAGTCGATCTGATCATCAGCACAATAACACATTATGTTATGTGTGTGTGTGTGTGTGTGTGTGTGTGTGTGTG